>NW_019733285.1:0-1062 GCF_002891405.2 Cryptotermes secundus | reverse complement strand
AATATTTTCTTTGGGATACGCTCCTTATCCATTCGTACATGCCCAGCCCATCGCAATCTTTTTAAGCTTATCATCATCACTGAGAGATCTCTGGCTCCTTATAATTTGTATAAATCTTTATTATATCTTATTCTCCATATCCCCCATTCTCTTTTTTATTGGTCCATAAATTCATCTTAGGATTTTTCCTCTCAAAAGAATTGATGACTGATTCCTCTTTCTTGTTTAGCGTCCAACCCCCCTCACATGCATATAATAAAGCACCAGTCTTATCATTGTTTTATTATATATTTTGTTTTCATCCCCTCGGTGTATATNTAAAGGATCCTAAATATATGAAGTCTTCAACTATTTCTATCCCGTCCCCTTCCATGTTAATTTCTCCAGTTTGCCTTGGATTCCTTCTGGATTGTATCAGCATTTCACTTTTATTTATATTCACCTCTAAGCCAGTTGTTTTTGCTATGGTTTTTATTTCTTTATATATCTCCTTCGTTGCTCTTAGTGATCTCGATACTATAATAATATCATCTGCATCTGCCATTATTTGCGTCTGTTTATACGCTTGTATTCCTTGTGTCTTACATTGCATTTCCTCACTAATATATTCTGATACCAAATTAAAAGTGATGGTGCCAACCAAACTATCACCCTGTTTTATCCTTGATTTGTCTTAAAGGATTCTGTTAACTGGTTCTGGATTTTTAACTTGATTGATTGTTTCTGTCATGGTTAAGTTAATTTCTACTTAGTTTTGTTGGACTACCACAAGTGAACATAATCATCTTAAAATTTCTTCCTTATTATTGTGTCATATGCTTGTTTAAAATCTATGAAGCATAGGTAAAAATATCTATATTAAATTTCCAGCATTTCTATGTATTGGATGCAGTCTCTTTTTTAGTATCCTTGTTAAAATTTTATATGCTGTCAGTAGTAAATGATATACCTCTATACTACATGTTAATTTATCCCCTTTTTTAAATATGGGACACATATAGAGTGTGTGCTCTTTCCCCCCAATCTTCTGGTATCCTTTCTTCTTCCCACACTTTATTTATA
>NW_019733284.1:0-428 GCF_002891405.2 Cryptotermes secundus | reverse complement strand
CAAGAAAGCAAGCAAACAAAATTAGCAAGCTAGCAACGCAAAGCAAACAAGCAAGAAAACAACGAAACAAGCAAACTAGCAAGCAACGAAAAGCAAGAATGTTCCGCGAAAGAAGCAAGCAAGCAAGAAAGGCAAAGCAAACAACAAAACAACCCAAAGCTAGGAAGATAGAAATGCAAAGCTAGCAAGCTAGTAACAAAAAGCTAGCAAGCTAGCAACGCAAAGCTAGCAAGGTAGAAACGCAAAGATAACAAGCAATAACGCAAGAAAGGAAGCAAGCAAAGAACCCAATTCAAGCAAGCAAACAAGCAACCAAAACTAGCAAGCTAGCTACGCAAAGCTAGCAACCTAGCAACGCAAAACTAGCAAACTAAGAAGCTTGGAACACAAAGCTAGCAAGCTAGCAAAGCAAATCTAGCAAGCTAGCA
>NW_019733283.1:0-733 GCF_002891405.2 Cryptotermes secundus | reverse complement strand
ATTGTATAATGCCTGTTATAATTATGAGTTCTACTTGTGCGTTGGCACTTAATCTTATTTTCAGTAATCTGAAGGATTTATTTACTATTTGTAACTCATAATTATCTGTTTGTTGTGGATTTCTCATTTAATATGACTGTTCTTAAATGACACGTTTCTGACTTCTTATTTATGTAATATAAGGTCTTAACTATTTATATTTTTATACTGTTGTAATGTTCCGTGTAAACTTTTGTAATTGGTCTGTATGTACTTAGTGAGGACAAGTTCTGTATCCATCTTGTGGATGTCTGGAATACTGAATAAATACTAATACTACTACTACATAAGTATCTGTCAATAATGCAACAGTTCAAAAGACATTAGGAATATGTTTTGCACTAAAATGTATTTCGACACTTCCTGATGATGTTAAAATCATCACATGTCAATAGGACATTAAAAGCACATTCTGTACATTAAGAGTGATTATCCAATTTTCTAAAATGTCTTTAGTCATATATTTGTTCTAGTTTTCTAAATGTTTCAGCGACATTGGCCATCATCAGGTAATTTCCCTTCTTTTTGGGAGACCAGTGTACTGTATACTTGTTCACTGTGCTAAAGACAACATAGAAAATTGGATAATCACTTTTCGTGTACAGAATGTGCTTTTAATGTCCTATTGACATGTAATGATCTTAACTTTCATCAAAAAGTGTTGAAATACATTTTTAGTTTGAAACATATTCCT
>NW_019733282.1:0-465 GCF_002891405.2 Cryptotermes secundus | reverse complement strand
TTGATAGCTTGCTAGATTTGCATTGCTTTGCTATATTCCTAGTTTTGCGTTGCTAGCTTGGCTGCTTTGCTTTGCTAATTTCCAAGCATTGCGATCTAGCATGCTGCTTTGCGTTGCTATCTTGCTCTCTTTGCGTTGTTAGCTTGCTAGCTTTGCGTTGTTAGCTTGCTAGATTTGCGTTGCTATCTTGCTTGATTTGCGTTGCAAGCTTGCCATCTTTG
This sequence comes from Cryptotermes secundus, assembly GCF_002891405.2. NCBI lineage: Eukaryota > Metazoa > Arthropoda > Insecta > Blattodea > Kalotermitidae > Cryptotermes > Cryptotermes secundus. Next base: position 244 of record NW_019733282.1, on the reverse strand, counting down.
TGTTGCTAGCTTGCTAGAAATTCGTTGCTAGCTTTTGCTAGATATGGGTTGGCAACTTGCCAGCTTTGCGTTGCTAGCTTTCCAGTTTGTGTTGCTTCTTTGCCAGCTTTGCGTTTGTAGCTTGCTAGATTTGGTTGCTAGATTGCTTGCTGTGCGTTTTTTCCTTGCTCGCTTTCCGTTGCTAGCTTGCTCGTTTTCAGTTGCTAGCTTGCTAGCTTTTTTTGCTAGCTTGCTAGCTTTGCGT
>NW_019733281.1:0-811 GCF_002891405.2 Cryptotermes secundus | reverse complement strand
TTATTTCCGGAGTTCACAAAATTAAAACTGTAATCGACGCCGCTTTTGTTGAAAGAGTTTCTTTAAAAAAAATATATACGTATGTATTCACTGACTGAAAAAAAGGGGCTTCCTCGCGAGAGATAAATTGATTTGATGCAAAATAGTTAGACAGAGAACAGAGTGCGGCCGTTCACGTACACTGAAGTCTGTTGGCTTCTCCTGCGTACATTCTTTTGAATTAAAATTGTACGTTTAGTTGCCCCTCCCGTGTAACCATTCTATGAGACTGAAGACGCAGAACTGGGCTATGAAGTGTATTCAGAGATCCGCTCACAGTGGCCTCACGGTCTAAGCCTTGAAATTAGTATTTAGAAGTGACAGATTCGTAATTTTTATTTATTAAATTACAACTTTGCATACATGAAAATAAAATAATCTTAATAATAAATATATTTTGGTGATTACAATGAGATATGTCAATGAAAATTAGAACAAGTTAATTTAACAATGTTGGCTTGAGGAAAATAAAATATGCTACAAGATTTAATTAGTACAGTGATTAATAAATAATTTAAATATAATTTTATGTTTGTCAACATGCCACACCGTATACTTAAGTGTAGTAATACTCTTTATGATTATGTCATAATTAATTATTAATACTAAGTTTAATTGTATACAACTTAAAAGAAATTGGAAAGATATTTACAACTAAGTTTGTTGGGACCGGACTCTCGTCTTATGAAAAAGAATTTACTGGGCCGAGGAAATTTCTCAGATGCAATCATCTTCCTCCCGTGGCCCCAAGTCTCATTCGTCCAGGTCCTAT
>NW_019733280.1:0-421 GCF_002891405.2 Cryptotermes secundus | reverse complement strand
GACGGCATTTCACAATTTCAGAACTTTCGTGTGAATTTCCACAAACTTCTCGCACTCTTCCCTACACGATTATCACAGTTAGGTTAGACTATCACAAGTTTTGGGCATGATGGGTTCCGAAAATATTCACAGGTGCATACAAAACGCAGAGAATGACTTCGGCTTTGACTCTTTCAGAGCGATGCAACAAAGATGGCGATGAATTTCTCCATCACATCGTACGAGTAACAGACGATGAAACCTGGGTTTCATTAGTGAATGCTGAAACCAATGTGCAGCAAAAGCAGTGGATGCACACACATTCACCAAACAAGCTGAAAAAGTTTAAACAAAAGTTATCGGACTGCCAGAAAGCTGATGGCATCTATTTTCTTGAGCAGAAAAGGAGTGCTGATGTTGGAATTCATGCAACAAGGAGCCA
>NW_019733279.1:0-407 GCF_002891405.2 Cryptotermes secundus | reverse complement strand
TAGCTTGCTAGCTTTGCGTTGCTAGCTTGTTTCTTTCCTTTGCTAGATTGCTATATATGCTTTGCTAGCCTGCCAGGTTTGGGTTGATAGCTTGGCAGCTTTGCTAACTTGCCAGCTTTGCGTTGCCAGCTTGCCAGATTTGTGTTGCTAGCTTGCCAGCTTTGGGTTGATAACTTGGCACTTATGCGTTGCTAGCTTGCCAGCTTTGCGTTGCTATCTTTCCAGTTTGTGTTGGTAGCTTGACAGTTTGCGTTGCTAGCTTGACACTTTTGCGTTCCTAACTTGCTATATTTGCGTGGCAAGCTTGCTAGATTTGCGTTGCTACCTTGTTAGCTCTCCGTTTCTAGCTTGGTAACTTTGCTTTGCTAGCTTTGTAGGTTTGCGTTGCTAGCTTGCTAGCTTTGCGT
>NW_019733278.1:0-730 GCF_002891405.2 Cryptotermes secundus | reverse complement strand
GCATTAATATGTGTACGAGTATATCCCGCTGAGTGTGATAGCCTTCACCTTGGGAAAATATCAGATTCCTTGCATCATGACTTAAAAATAATATAAGGGATATTTCGTAATTTTTTAAGTATGCGTGGTAAAGAAGTATTTGAAGAAGTAAAATTGTTAATTTTTATCATTAAGGCCAGTTTTAATTTCGACACATTTGTTCAGTATACTCATATATATAAGGTAAATTATCTATGTAACAGTGCGTGGTGGCCCATACGGTTGTGTGACGTCGAGGCTCCCACATTTTCTAGATAATAGGTTCACAGATGGCGATGAGGTTGTCAACCCTACGCGTCGGTCGCCCTTTAATCCCAGGAATATTCCTGGTACTCATGTCACAGGCTGAGTCAACTCCAGGGCGACAATATGGCTGAAAGTATTAGGTCAATTGAAATATCAAACGACTTCATCGGGAATCGAAACTTATACCTTCCTACTTGTAATATAGTGCCTCAACCAACTATGCTACCGCGTGCTCCCATTGTTGAATATATGTACATTTAATAATACTTAAGTTGTAAGACATTTGCTTGTTGTGTCCATAAGAGATATTGTTATTACCAGAGCTGTGTTTAAACTGGTATTTAACAGCATCGAATATGTATGTTAAAACCCTAAGCGTTATTAGATATGGATTAGTGGCACTCGAATGTGTAACATAATTATATATTGAGTCTGTTGATGTCTG
>NW_019733277.1:0-917 GCF_002891405.2 Cryptotermes secundus | reverse complement strand
CCAGTATTTTCTTTTGGTTAAAGAAACTGTAACTTTTGGGAAATGAGACTAACTCCATCTAATGGACCCAGAAGAGTAGGCTTCATAATTTTACTTGATGGCAGAGGTAGTCAACTTCAGAAACACCGTCTTTTAATCAAAGTGAGATGAAAATATCCAACTAGGTGCCAGTTTAAAACACACCTTTCTCACAAATATGTAGACTTAATATAATAAGGTAAAGTCCCTGTACTTAACAAATTAAGCACTACGCTACGCTATGAATGTGTATATGTATACCGCCATTTTCTTGACCTCGGCACCAGCTTGAGGTGAGTGGTCTGCTTGACGCCCCGACCGCTTTACTCCCGGTTCCAACTGGATAGGAGGTTGGGTGAACCACAGTGCCGGTTTGGACATAATAGAGATGTGAAAATTCTTCACCCCACCGGAACTCTTTAAACTCCGACGCCTCGGTCGTCCAACCCGTAACCAGTCGCTATTCTAACTGCGCTATACCGGCTCCAATAATAATAATAACCATTATCACAACCCAGTACGGTCCTACCATCCACCGACGTGCTGAACACAAATCTTACACACATTAAAACACAGCACAATGACGAAAATCATACTAGAACACGTTTCCTTCCAACATTGTCGAAAATACAGCAACTTCGAAATCCAAAGTAAATTAACTGAATTACTTACAATAACGACTATAAATTAATCTATCCTTACCAATAACATAACTTAACTCGAAATTAACTAAACAAACAAATGCCAGTTAACATACCAATTTACACGGTTGAGACGTCTATGCGCAGCCATCTGAACGCCGCGGAAGCTCTTTGTCCTCTTTGTCCTCTTTGCCTCTTTGTTAATGGTGGGCAACATGGCCGCGGTGACGTCACGTGGCATTACTGCTGCCATCTCTA
>NW_019733276.1:0-448 GCF_002891405.2 Cryptotermes secundus | reverse complement strand
ACAAACCAATAAAGGAAGTGGTGCTAAGTGTCTGTGTTTCCAGTGCGTTATTTTCTCCTCGTCGGAGTAAGGCCCTAAATGACCTGAGCCAGAGTCTCACGCCACCCACGACTAGCCCGATCACCATCAGCTCCCACCCCGTCCACCTTTCCCCTTCACTTCGCAGCTGTATCCACAGTTGCTGGCGCCCATAGACAAATCAGGCAAAGTCCCGGACCTGATACCCCTTTCCATAGTGAAGAGAAGTGGTGGAGTTGGAGACGCGGTGGAGCCAGGTAAAGCCGACCTAGCTACAAGCTTACGACCAACGACGGCAGCGGTGAGAACGACAAGGGAAAGGAAGAACGGTAAAGAGTAGTGACCAAACGGTGTGGCTAGAAGCTTCACTGGGTGGGACGGTAAGAACATATCGACACGTACTGCGCATAAAACACTGTTTCTCGGTTGC
>NW_019733275.1:0-1178 GCF_002891405.2 Cryptotermes secundus | reverse complement strand
CTTCAATGCTTGCGAAAATAAAGCACCGGGAGGGATTTAAATACCTCCACTTAAATTCATGCTAGATGCATGTAACTGAGCGGACGCATTTGGTGCGTCGCACACGCTTGATGGGTTAAACCTTTTTCTGAGCAAAACTGAGAGAACAAGGAAAACAGTAAGCTAAGAAAAATTTAGTCTGTAGGGCAAGTAAAAAAACAAACAACAAATTCCTGCTCCTGCTGCTGGTCATCCAGCCCATTGCCTAGCTACTACACTAAATGCACTAACTGCTGACTTACTTGGAAACAACCATCATTCTATCAGGAATTCCATCCAAGTGGCAACAGCAGCAATACTGTACTCTGTACTATGGTTCAGTATGAAGGAGTCAAGTGACAGAGTTCTTGGGTTTGTAAATGCTATCATCAAAAATTCTGAATAATGGAAGAATGACATGAAACACATGTACCATCCTAGTATATGATATGATGGTGGTGCCAAGTCTGCAAAGAATAGTCCCAGAGAGAAAATAAAACCAAGAAAAGCAGAACGAATTGCAACCTGCAAGTGAAAAGAACATTACACGATTACATCAGCAATGTGAGAAAACAACATATTTTGAAATTAATAACTCACAAGTGTCAAAATAAAATGTTCTACACAATGACAAAGGAATTGAGTGTGAAATTTACAATATAATGATGAACTTGATCTATACAGATGGCCTGGTATTGTCAGAGTAGTGAAATCTTGAAGGATATCATGGGTTTGGCATGTAGCTAGGATGAAACAAGGAGTGAAGTGTTTTTACACGCTAATGTTTATATACATCATGACTTCAACATTAACCATTTTATTTTACTGGTTTTAATATCTGTAACATCAATGACATTTTTATTACGAAACCTAATATAAAGGTAGGTTTGTTCAATCTTCAAGTTCTGCTACCACACAGTTGTTATGTAACAGTGATGGTACAGGTGACAAAACTGCCTTGCCACTTAGAGATTAACACGACCAAGGGATGTGTTCCCAGTAATTTACTAACATAATAACAAAACCCCATTTCCTGTGTATTAACCCTTCCACACCGACCCTTTAAATAATCGTATGCCACCGACATCTGTGCAGTGCACCGACCTGCGCAGTTCGCTTTGAAGGACGTTGCTGACAAAACGAGGAAAGATATTCCAATT
>NW_019733274.1:0-444 GCF_002891405.2 Cryptotermes secundus | reverse complement strand
GGGTTATAGTTCAGGTGATTGGATTTATTGGCACTTCGGTTACACACACTCTCTCTCTCTTAATTGCAATTAATACAGAGCTATGGCTGATTTACACACTATACAGTTCACCGTCGCACACGCACTGGGGTTCTCAGTCTTCACTAGTCGTATCCAGGCAACGGATCTCAACACAGAAGTATCACTTGAAATCATTATGAAGTCTTCTTGCTATTTCGTCTTCAATCACTCTGTCCTGCTCTGTCTAATTCTATATTCAATTAATCCTCACAATTCACTAAGAACACGCTCCATTCTCGTCCTTGTACTCTCAACTACTGAACCCACATGGACGTTCCTTAGCTGCAAGAGGACTCGTGTTAAATAGCCGTGGCACGCACAACACAAGGAACAGAAATCATGTTACGTGATAGCTATCTCGGCAGTCCATTGGTGCTCTGACTT
>NW_019733273.1:0-499 GCF_002891405.2 Cryptotermes secundus | reverse complement strand
AGAAAAATTCACCGGGAGGCATGTATCTCAGTGTGTACACCAAGTGCTTAGCAATTGGCGTTGAAGGTGTCTTGTAATATCTCTGTGGCTTACAACATTCAGCAGGTGTGCACTTACCTTTTGGCTGGTAGGATGCACTTGTAGTTATTTCAAAGCTCATTTGATCTTCAAGAAAAAATTGTCTGGCCGTCGCAAAGCCTTGCTTCGACACTGTGCAGAATTATCTGCGTCGGTTCCAAGATAAGACATTTTGTACACATTGCCATCTTCGAAAGGAATTGTTGGCTTCTTATATACATTTAATAGCTTGCGAAACTTCGCGGGCGAGGTTGTAGGTCCACATAACCTTCTCAATGAGGCATGTAACTCAGTGTGCACACCTAGTCCTTAGCAAATATCGTTGAACGTGCATTATAACATCTCTGCGGCTTAATGTTGTGTATTAAGTTAGAACATTTGACAGAAAAAAATAGATGCTGTAATTGCTCCGTTCACAGTA
>NW_019733272.1:0-485 GCF_002891405.2 Cryptotermes secundus | reverse complement strand
GAAAAGCGAATGAAGAGGAAACTCAATTTGCTAACCCTAAAACCTTTAGTGCGCCGGTCACAGACGCCGCGCGGTTCAACACATGAACTGTTCACTCGCTCGGACGCTGGGATCGTGGTTTCGAACCCCACTCATGGCATGGATGTTTGGTGTGTGTATGCATTTATTCTGTGTTTAGGTAGAGGCTTGTGATGGGCCGATCCCCCGTCCAAGGAGTCCTACCGTCTGTGAAATATTATTATTACGGAACTGAATAAGAGCCCTGGGCCCTGAAAGGGCTGGAAGAGCCATTGAAGAGCCCAGTATTTATACCTGCCAGGCACAAGATGGCCCAGTTATACGCCCTGCAGTGGGTTCCCTTTAGGTCGCCTCCTACGGCTCACAAGGCTGTGACGGTAGTTATTCGACCCCGCCTCCAACGGGATTCGTTAGTCGTTTTCCCGTTGTCTATCGTTACATAGTGTCTGTGCGGACCGCATAGGAAT
>NW_019733271.1:0-545 GCF_002891405.2 Cryptotermes secundus | reverse complement strand
GCGCATTGTGTTCAGAACGGTCAGGTCAAAAAACAGAGAGACTGTGTCGAATTGGGTGAAATTGTCCCTATGTTTAATCACTATGCACTACGCCATAAATGGGGGCACTATGCTACATGGCGAAAGATCCCGGTTTCGATTCCAAATGAGGTCACTGACGTTTTCAGTTTACCAGATCCAGCCGCACTATGGCCCTGGCATCGACTCAGCCTCTAACAGAAATTACTACCAGGAATCTTNGTAAAGGGCAGCCGGCGCGCAAGACTGACACCCTCACCGCCATCTGTGAGCCTATGGTCTAGAAAATGTGGGAGGTTCGACGCCTCACAACCATATGGATCAGTACGGCCTGTTGTATAAATGGATTTACCTTTACTATAACATGAAGACATGGGGCAGTAGAGGTATAGCTCCACCATTCCTGACCTCGGACTAGTTGGAGATGTGTGGTTTGTTTTACGCCCCAGCCGGATTACCCCCGTTTAATAGGTGGCTGTGTAGGTCCCAGAGCCGGTGTAATGTGGTAACACTGGTGTGTTAAGTGA
>NW_019733270.1:0-203 GCF_002891405.2 Cryptotermes secundus | reverse complement strand
ACGGCAATGTGAGAAGTCAGACTGAATGAGGAGGGAACCATCAATGGAATGTCGTGAAGAGTGTTGTTGAGAATTGTTCAGCTACTGGGTATGTTACAGAGACATAATGTGTCCTGGTGATGGTGGAAATGATATCGCCACACCATACAACCATTTAAAAGGTAACGTACATGAGGAATCCCTTCTGCGTGAGTTATCTTAGT
>NW_019733269.1:0-586 GCF_002891405.2 Cryptotermes secundus | reverse complement strand
ATCATTTTGTACAGTTTTAAGAGTTGTTAACTTGCAGTGTTTTAGGTGGCATAAACTGACTTGTCCAATTATACTTGTGTAAGAGTTTTTGGATGTAAATAAATTATGAATTATGAAGTACAAGTCAAGAATCAGGCAAAGGTCAGATGTTAAAGAAAAATGTTGCCAAACTTGAATGTATACAGTCTCAGTTCATTTTGTAGTGAGTCCTTAAAAAATGGACTGTCCTAGGGTAAGTACATGTCGTGAGACTAGTTCAGAGTGCCAGGTAATTACCCTACACGGTTCCAAATTCTGATGAGTCCAAAATTACACACAGCAGTGAGTGTACTAAAGAATCCCAACACACACCAGAAAACACAATTCTGAAGAGCCTACAAATATTATTGATGAGGAAGACAAAATTTCACTTCTTCAAACTTAACCAGAAAGTAGGCAAAAAGGACAGGATGCAGCAACTGGAAAACAAACTGATGCAGAATTAGTTGTTTTTACTCGTATGGTGCTTTTTAATGTTGAAAATGTTAATTTATGAGGGTGCAAAAGGAATGAAACAGTAACAGAATTTGGAATGTAAGTAACAAAA
>NW_019733268.1:0-1416 GCF_002891405.2 Cryptotermes secundus | reverse complement strand
ATTTGCTTGCCTTTCTTTGCTTGCTAGTTTGCTTGTTTTGTTGATAGTTTGCTTGCTTTGCGTTACTTGTTTTCTTGATTTTTTCGTAGAGAGCTTTGCTAGATTTGCGTTGCTAGCTTGCTAGCATTTTTCGTTTCTAGCTTGCTAGCTTTCCGTTGCTAGCTTGCTATGTTTGCGTTGCTAGCTTGCTATCTTTTACGCTGCAAACTTTCTAGCTTTGCGTTGCCAGGTTGCTTGCTTTGCGTTGCTTGCTTGCTTGTTTGATTTGCGGTTCTTGCTTGCTAGCCTTGCGTTGCTAGCTTGTTAGCTTTGCGTTGCTAGCTTGNGCTAGGTTGATAGCTATGCTTTGCTAGGCTGCTAACTAGCTAGCTTTGATTTCCTAGCATGCTAGCTTTGATTACCTTGCTTGCTTGTTTTGGGATCCTTGCTTGTTGAATGCTTTGTGTTTCTTGCTTGCCAGATTTGTGTTGCTAGCTTGCTAGTTTTTCGTTGCTAGCTTTTGCTAGATTTCCGTTCTTGCCGTTTAATATGCGTTGTTTGTTTGATAGCTTGCTAGATTTGCGTTGCTAGATTGGTAGCATTGCATTGCAAGCTTGCTAGATTTGCGTTGTTACCTTGCTAACTTTTCTATGCTAGCTAGGTAGATTTGCGTTGCTAGCTTGCTCCTTTTGAGTTGCTAACTTGCTAGTTTTGCGTTGCTAGCTTGCTAAATTTCCGTTGCTATCTTGCTAGATTTTCTTTTCTCTCTTGCTAACTTTGCGATCCTTTCTTGCTTGCTTTGCATTGCTTGCTTCCTTGATTTGAATTTCTTGCTTGTTAGCTTTGCGTTTCAAGCTTGCTAGCTTTGCGTTGCTAGCTTGCTAGCTTTGCGTTGCTAGCTTGCTGGCTTTGCGTTGCTAGCTTGCTAGCTTTCCGGTTTTGGCTTGCTTGCTTAGCGCTGCTATCTTGCTAGATATGCGTTGCTAGCTTGCTAGCTTTGGGTGGGTAACTTGCTAGATTTGCGTTGCTAACTTGCTAGCTTTGCGTTGCTAACTTGCTAGCTTTGCGTTGCTATCTTTCTACCTTTGCGTTGCTAGCTTGCTAAATTTGAGTTGGTAGCTTGCTAGCTTGCTAAATTTGCGTTGCTAGCTTCCTAGATTTGCGTTGCTAGCTTGCTAGATATGCGTTGCTAGATTCTAGCTTTGGGTTGCTAGCTTAATAGCTTTGCGTTGCAAGCCTGCTCTCTTTGCGTAGCAAGCTTGCTACCTTTGCGTAGCACGCTTTCTAACTTTGCGAAGCTAGCTTGCTAGATTTGCGTTTCTAGTTTGCTAGCTTTGAGTTGCTAGCTTCCCATGTTTCTGTTGCTTTCTTGCTATATTTGCGTCGCTAGCCTGCTACATTTGCTTTGCAATCTTGGTACCTTTGCGTTGCTTACTG
>NW_019733267.1:226-1268 GCF_002891405.2 Cryptotermes secundus | reverse complement strand
ACAAATCCCACTTTACCAGACCCGGGATCGAACCCTGGCCGCCACAGTGGTAGGCCAGCGACTAACTTCTTGAGCTATGGCACAGCCATTATTTGGTGCTTACGAGAAGAATTGTTTCATTGCAGAGAAGAAGCGTGAGAAAGAGAGACGAGCTGTGGAAGAGACTGTCAGAGCACAAATTGTTGGCATTTTCAACGACAGAAGTCTTAAATAACGTTAACATATATTATTATAAAATACTGTATAGTGTATACTTATTTGATGTAAACCGCTGCCAAAAATAAAAAAGGAGTTTTGTGCAACAAAAATTAACATGTTTTTTAAGATTTCATTTGGCTGTTTAAACGGACAAGTCATAAATATATATGATTGATATTAAGTCAGTAGTTATTTTAAATTTAAGTTAGGACTCATCTGAACCATCACATACTGGATTCAATCATTGAATCATCCCCATATGCACTAACTAACGTAGTTTGGTCAGTGCTTATTGTGCTTCAAGTGTGGGAGCTTTAAGATGTTCATTTTGAAAATGAACTGTGGGTAGGTTGTTTTCACTTTAGGTCAACCGCTTGCATTAGCGTATTTACTTGTCATTCTTGCATCATATTGTGTCATGTTTATTGGTCTCTTGACATGTAGCAGTTATATTTAACAAATTTATCTGTCACTGAGCCATTTTGATCTCAGGGTATTTATGTTTAAGTTGCTATTGAGTGCCTTATGAATGTATTGTATTATTAAAATGCAATGAGCACATCACACCACACCACGAGTGAACCCGAAATAAGGCATGTGTTTTTTAGTTGTGACAAGTGTGTAAATTGTGAGCTTTCTTTATTCCCTTCTTCATATTGTTGATATGTGCTAACAGTAGCTATTTAGAAAACAACAAAGATTCAGAAAGAATATTCAAATTTTGATTTTCTTATAGTTACTGGGAGAATTGGGAAATGCTACGCCATTTGTATTCACCTTAGGTAGCATATCTCATAATAGCTCATTGAATCAAAATATGGTTAATTATATCTAATTAAGTCTT
>NW_019733267.1:0-171 GCF_002891405.2 Cryptotermes secundus | reverse complement strand
TTAAAATATACAAACTCTTTAATTACCGTTACATCACAACAAGGCACTGACTTTGATATTTGTGTTGTGACGGTTAATAAAGAGGTTGTACAAAGTCTTCAGTGTTAGGATCAATCATTCATCCTCGTTGTTAAAAATTTTCAGTAGTTTTGAGCCTTTATATTTTTACAT
>NW_019733266.1:0-425 GCF_002891405.2 Cryptotermes secundus | reverse complement strand
TTGTAGCTAGCTTGCTAATTTTGGAATTTTTCCTTGCTATCTTTGGGTTGCTAAATTGCTAGGTTGCTAGATTTTCATTTCAAACTTGCTAGCTTTCCGTTGCTATCTTACTAGCTTGTTAGATATGGTTTGCTAGATTGCTAGGTTTCCGTTGCTAGCTTTCGAACTTTGCGTTGCTAGCTTACCTGCTTTGCATTTCTAGATTGCCAGCTTTGCGTCGTTAGCTTTCCAATTATGCGTTGCTAGATTGCCAGCTTTGCTTTCCTACCTTGCCAGCTTTCCGTTGCTAGATTGCGAGCTTGCTAAATATGCGTTGCTATCTTGCTAATTTTGCGTGTCTAGCTTCCTAGCTTTGCGTTGCTAGATAGCTAACTTTGCGATGCTATCTTGCTATCTTTGCTTTGCTAGCTTGCCAGCTTTGCGTT
>NW_019733265.1:0-1431 GCF_002891405.2 Cryptotermes secundus | reverse complement strand
TGGGATTTGTGGTGGACGAAGTGGCGCTGGGGCAGGTTTTCTCCACGTACCTTGGTTTCCCCTGCCAATTTTCATTCCACCAATTGCTCCACAATCACCCTCACCTATCTGCGTCTGGTACGGTAGGCCAGAAGTGGCCGCAGTACAAAGGACTTAGTCCCACCCCACTAGCAATTGGACATTAAGCAGCAGATGCAAAACTGTTAGCAAATAGCCAAAGAAGGATTAATCAGATTCAAGGAATCACAAAACCAAAAGGTGATAGTGGTTATGATTTGAAAGAAAATGATCTAGCTTTATTAAACATACAAAATGGGCAAAAGTCGGACCCATTATGTAAAGGGCCATGTGAGATTAAGAAAATTCTAAGTTCTAATGCTCTCATTCAAGAATTAGGTAAACGAAACGACCAAGAAGGGCATTTCAGTAGGTTAAAATTATACGGGTTAAATTAAATTACAATTATATAAGTGTAGAGAATGCAGCTACTTAGGCAGACATTAGTATTCGCACTCTGCATACGAAGGAGGCTGCTGCAGGCTCAAACCATTGAAGAAATAAATTAAAAAATAGAATTTTCTTTCAGTGAAGTAAGAACAGTGTTTTTCTATCTATTGAAGTGGAAGATAGTCACCTATATCAATTTAGAACCAACATGAGAACTTTGGAATCAAACCAAAATTCATCAATGAAAGGTTATATAATTTTGTCAAAAGATTAAAAGTACAAATTGGTATCAGTACACATATTGTGCAGCTTTTGATCAATATATGAGATTAAAAATAGATGTATTGATAATTTAAAAGATTTAGTATCTGACAGGAAATACCCAAAATTCAAATCATCAAACAAAACAAGGTGTGTTTTAGTGTTGTAGGCAACATATAAAAATTTTATTTTGAACTTCAACACAATTAGCTGCAGAAAATTACAATGAACATATTACAGAACTAGAAAAGGAACACAGCTTTTATACTTATCAAAAGAACAGATGACGATTATAAAGACATCAACCACCTCAGTCGATTCAGAGTTATAAAAGGTACATCAAAATGAGAAAGTTCTAAAAGAAGGACTAAAGAAGTTACTTAATTACAGCACACACAAATTCAGCTAACTGGAAGAAGATATTGGGAATGTAAACATAATTAGTGAACAGTTTCGTTGAATACAAAGAGGGGTTGACAAAAGTCAACATGGATTCAAAATACTAATTCATGCTTCTGTTGACACTGAACAAGGAACCTTACTACCACAGTTGATAACTATATAAAAGATTTAAGTATTTCTTAGGAACTCAGCAACTGCTAAATGGACTGGACTACCCTAGCATTCCTTTCCTGAACTACAAAAAGGTAATAATTCCTAGTAAGGTAAATGTGAAGCTATCCCTGTATTAGGCCGTGGAGGCCCAAAGGGTTGTGGGAAGTT
>NW_019733264.1:0-909 GCF_002891405.2 Cryptotermes secundus | reverse complement strand
TAGCTTACTAGATATTCGTTGAGACCTTGCTAGCTTTGCGTTGCTCGCTTGCCAATTTTGCGTTGCTAGCTTGTTACATTCAGTTTCTAGCTTGTTACCTTGCTAGATATGCGTTTAAACTTGCTAGCTTTGCCTTGCTAGCTTGCTATTTTTGCGTTGCTGGCTTCCTAGCTTTGCTTTGCTAGCTTGCCATCTTTTCGTTCCTAGCTTGCTAGCTTTGATTTTCTTGCTTGCTTTCGTTTATAGCTTCCTAGATTTTCGTTGCTAAATTGCTAGCTTTGCGTTGCTACCTTGCTAGCTTGGCTTTGTTAGCCTGCTAGCTTTGCGTTGGTATCTTGCTAGCTTTGCGTTTCTATTTTGATAGATTTCTAGATATGCGTTTGTAGCTTGCCAGCTATACGTTGCTAGCTTGTTAGATTCAGTTTCTAGCTTGTTACCTTGCTAGATATGCGTTTAAACTTGCTAGCTTTGCCTTGCTAGCTTGCTATTTTTGCGTTTCTTGCTTCCTAGCTTTGCTTTGCTAGCTTGCCATCTTTTCGTTCCTAGCTTGCTAGCTTTGATTTGCTTGCTTGCTTTCGTTCCTAGCTTCCTAGATTTTCGTTGCTAAATTGCTAGCTTTGCGTTGCTACCTTGCTAGCTTGGCTTTGTTAGCCTGCTAGCTTTGCGTTGGTATCTTGCTAGCTTTGCGTTTCTATTTTGATAGATTTCTAGATATGCGTTGGTAGCTTGCCAGCTATACGTTGCTAGCTTGCGAATTTGCGTTGCTAGCTAGCCAGGTTTGCGTTTCTAGCTTGCTTGATTTGCGTTTCTAGCTTGCTATCTTTGCGTTGATTCTATGCTAGCTTTCCGTTGCTTGTTTGCTAACTTTGAGTTGCAAGCTATCTAGCTTTGCGTTGCATGTTTCCTTGC
>NW_019733263.1:0-894 GCF_002891405.2 Cryptotermes secundus | reverse complement strand
ACAATAAATTGTTGCACTTGGGACGGTGTTTATGTCATATATTAGATAAATATGTGAAACATAGCCACATTACATCCAACTCCGACATGGTGAAGTTATGAAGTACTGAAGATAAGTGTCTTGTGGGAAGGTCACTTCATCCCCCAAAAGGATCTGTATTAACAACATCCCTCTTTCAGACAAGAATTCATCTCCAACTTGTTGCTTTCACTAGCTGAAGTCATTATGCAGTCAGCACAAGCCAATTACATAAATACTCAGATAAGAAAGCAGATCTCAGAGACAGAACTACAATCCCATGCATGGAAGCAGATATCTTCTAGTACTGAGGGTTTAGCTATACCCTTCTGAAGATACACTGCAGCAGCTTACATGTCAAGAGACATCAAATCACATCCTCAGAGAACTATTGCTTTGTCTCCAACTGTCCCACTTCTAGTAACTCAAACTGAATGTAAGGCATGGCAGCTGTCTTCTCTTCAGATGTAAGGAACATGTACCAGGAATGGGGAAGAAGAGGAATGCATAGAGGATACTGGTGGGAAAGCCAGAAAGGAGGAGGCCACTAGGAACACCAAGACCAGGGGGGTGTAACTCCCATAGGGGAGAGGGAAACATGCAGACCAGCCATCTAAGAACATTTACATGAACTAGGTAGTCTGGTAATGACTGGAATCGATCATTATACACCTATCGCATTCAATCGAATCGCGTGAGAGCCAATCAGAGGATCTTAAATTTCCGTTGAACGATTTTTAGCTCTTTGACGGGGGGTTCCCACAGTAAAACGAGTAAAACTGTGTAGCTTGTGGAAGTATATGCGCGCCATTGAGGTATGTCGTGCAATTTATTAGATTAATTAATAAGCAAGGACTTTGATTTGATGTAATGAAA
>NW_019733262.1:0-644 GCF_002891405.2 Cryptotermes secundus | reverse complement strand
ACCATCTTTCCATTAAAGGTTATGGTAGATGCAAGGCTGACGTCTTTGTAGCCTCATTTCATACAGTGCACCACATTCTGTCAGGATGCAGAGTTAACATTCATAAACTGAAAATCTGAGTGCACACCAGAAATTTTACACTCAGTGTGCATTTTGTAACTTTAACTGAGACCACTGGGTTAAAATCCGGCTGCCATTACTGTAGTACCAGTGGATTAGAATGTCCTATTCTCAGTGATAACAGTTATTAAAGTGTAACTACATTCAAGTAAAAATAAAACTACTCTTATGGGTTATCTGTTTTTCATAAGCACCATGTCATACCAGGAAGTAAAGTGTGAATTTTTTACATGTTATGGCCTTACTCAAAGGATGAGGGACATTAAATGTCGTCATCTTTGCCTTTTTCTTTGTTAATTTATTTAACTGTGCTATTTCAACAGTTGGTATATGTTGTATTCACTGGTAGGATGAGTTGATACTAATGAATCTGGAAAGAATGTAGAAAGTGGCCAGACATATTTATTGTAGTAGACTGCAGATGCTGCTGGTGAGAGAGATGAGGGTCATGAACCAGGACATTCACATAACTCTTCCAACAGTCAGATGAGCAAAGCATCAGGTTACAGTTCCCTCAACAGCCA
>NW_019733261.1:0-217 GCF_002891405.2 Cryptotermes secundus | reverse complement strand
GGCAGGGCATGTAGGACGAATGGGGAGAGGAGAAAAGGTAAAGGATATGGGTGGGAAAGCCAGAAGGAAGGAGACCAATGGTAAGACCAAGGCATAGATGGGTCGACAATATTAAAATAGATCGTACAGTGATAAAATTGGATTGGTTAGATTGGAATGGACCGATCTGGCCTAGCATAGGATCCAGTGGAGAACTATTTTGAACATGGTAATGAAA
>NW_019733260.1:0-460 GCF_002891405.2 Cryptotermes secundus | reverse complement strand
GTTGGGCCAAGAATTCCTTGTATGCTGAAAGACAAGAGTCATGTTCTGTACTGTTGTCCCAGCCACTTCAGTGATGTTCCACAACTCTTCCCGCATGGTACACGATACTCCTCAGATGGCTCCACAAGTAGAAGTCAGCAGAGGTGAGACTGGGTGATCATGGAGGCCACACAGCAGGACCATTTTGTCCTGTCCCTTGGCTCAGGTACTGGCTGTCTGAATATCGCATGACATTGCGTGAACATTGGCAGCCACCAGGTCATGTAGTACCCACATTGTCTGCCACCTTGCCAGTTGTACATTGTCCAGTAGTTGCAGTAATTTTTCAGATATAAGCTGTAAATTGGACGTCCCTGATGGTTGAGACAGTAACTCACAAGAACCTAGGAAGGGATTGCCAGGTTTCCTCCCCAATCGCATATTGCAAACTTCTCTTGGAATCATGTCTTGAAAATAATGT
>NW_019733259.1:0-421 GCF_002891405.2 Cryptotermes secundus | reverse complement strand
GCAAAGCTGGCAAGCTAGCATCGAAAAGGTGGCAAGCTACCAACGAAAAGCTTGCAAGGTAGCAACGCATACCTAGCCAGCTAGCAAAGGGAAGCTAGAATGCTAGCAACGCAAATCTATGCAAGCTAGCAACGCAAAGATAGCAAGCTAGCAACGCAAAGAAAGAATGCGAGATCGCAAAGCTAGCAAGCTAACAAAGCAAAGCTGCGAAGCTAGCAACGCAAACATAGCAAGCTAGGAACGAAAAGCAAGAAAGCTAGCAACGCAAAGCTACCAATCTAGCAAAGCTAAGCTAGCAAGCTAGAAAAGCAAACCTATCAAGATAGCAACGGATATTTAGCAACCTAGCAAGATAGCAACTCAAAGCTAGCAAGCAATCAACTCCAAGATAGCAAGGTAGAAACACAAAGTTAGCAAGCTA
>NW_019733258.1:0-298 GCF_002891405.2 Cryptotermes secundus | reverse complement strand
TAATAGCCTTATATCCACCCTCCATGTCTTCTAGTGATCTTCCTTCAGGTTTTCCTACCAAAACTTTGTATGAACTTCTATCCCATGCATGCAACGTGCCCTGGCCATCACATTATGATTTCGTTATTCTAATGATGTTTGGCAAAGGCTACAACGTACAGGGCTCGCCATTATGCAGTTTCATCCCTGTAATACAGGCATGTCCAACGCATCAATCACGATCGACCGGTTGATCGCACAGTGATTTTTGGTTGATCTCATAGGCCTATAAGGAAATTGTACGTGAAAAACATGTAAA
>NW_019733257.1:0-441 GCF_002891405.2 Cryptotermes secundus | reverse complement strand
ATTGAACAGTATACCATAAACCAAACGTAAAACAATCTCAGACACACCAAATATCCTAAACCTTTCTCACTCTGTACGTAACAGCACGTGGCGGTACGTAGCTTCTTTCGAACGCGGAAGACGAATAACCTCTTTTTTTTTTATTGGGTAAAAAAAAAACTAGGATACGAAAGTTGCCTAGGCAATGCCCATCCGGCCTCGAATAACCTCTTCGCTGTTTACAGATTCTTGCTCTCTCTATCAGCAGTAGTATAAACTAGACCTCGTGAACATTACCGACTGGCACAGCAACAATTCATTCAGCAGCATCCGTGAGAGCACAGAAGATCGTTGACATTCGTTTCAAACGTCTCTGAGGTTGTCAAACTTTTACGACCCGTGCCTTGCACAGTTACCATCAGCCCCGTGCAACTCCCATGTTATTGGTTGGAAACGTGGCGG
>NW_019733256.1:0-514 GCF_002891405.2 Cryptotermes secundus | reverse complement strand
GTCAAAAGCAAATACACAATATATATACACAACACAAGTTTAACCCAAACGGGTGCGAGTCGCCGCTGTGCACATCCCTGACAACGCGCAACCGTGGGCGATCTCGCTGGCCACGAAGCTACCACACCGAAACCAAATTTAGACTCCCTGCCAGACGGAAATTTGACAATCACTTACTAGCTGGCTCAGTGCTGCGAGCACCCTATGGATCCATAACCAGTACTGTCCTTCCGAACTCGCACTAACTTCCAAGCAAGGCTCCCAGGGGTAGAAAGGAGGGGAGAGGGCAACACCATGTGACCCAGTCCCACATGATGAGGGGATTGAGGATAAGTTTAAAGACCTCGAGTAAGGGGCTGGAAGCCCATGACGTCATACTGGAGCCAATGCCAATGCATGGCCCAGCATCCCGCCCCCATCCCTCTCACTCTCTTGGAAGAGCGGGGCACTTGCGCCTAGTCGTAAGTAGCAACACAATATCCATCTCAATGATTTACCCATGACCTTCATTTAG
>NW_019733255.1:0-706 GCF_002891405.2 Cryptotermes secundus | reverse complement strand
AAGCCGACAATAGTGGGGAAAGAAAATGGCGGATGGTAGTAGATTTCAGAAAACAGAATGACAAGACCATTGGAGATGCTTATCCATTACTGGATATAACATAGATCTTGGATCAGTTGGGGCAATCAAAACATTTTAGTTGTCTAGACCTAGTGATGGGGTACCACCAAATTTAACTAGAGGAAAAGGACAGGGAAAAGACCGCGTTCAGCGCGAGAAACTATCATTGGGAGTATAACCGATTACCATTCGGAAAAGAAACAGCAACCGCGACATTCCAAAGTATGATAAATACTGTACTCTCTGGGTTGACAGGAACGCGCAGTTTTGTCTTCCTTGATGATATAGTAATCTACGCAAAGTCGCTGAGTGAACATGATTCAAAGCTGCGGGAACTGCTTGGACGAATTCGAAAACATAATTTAAAACTCCAACCCGAAAAAAGTAAATTTCTTAGAACAGAAGTGGGCTATTTGGGACACATTATCACAGAGGAAGGAGTGCGACCATATCCAGAAAAAATAGAACTGAAAATTTCCCTAGACCGGACTCACCAAGGAAATTGAAAGGATTCTTGGGTATGACAGGGTACTACCGCAAGTTCATAAGTAATTACAGTAAAATTGCTGCACCTCTGTACTCGCTACTTAGAAAAGATGCACAATTTCAATGGGAAGATGGCAAAGAAAACGTCTTCCGGAAATTA
>NW_019733254.1:0-576 GCF_002891405.2 Cryptotermes secundus | reverse complement strand
TAAGCTAAAATAGTTTCGGTTCTTCCCTGAAGACATTTTCTCACATTCACCTCCTAGCGACTTCTCAGCCCGCCTGGTAAGAACGTCCGTAAGGAGGAGTCTCTCCGGCCACCAACTGCAGGCCACAGGATGCAAGTGGCAATCCAGTGTCAGATAAGCCACTTTTACTAATTCTCAGCACGAGTCACATGAAGCACAACAAAGCATGAGAGCCGTAAGAAGCAGCAGATACCAAAATACAACACTTCAACAGTTGGTGTTCGAACTCACGATTTTCGAGTTGATTAGGCCCGAGCGGGAGTATGGAACACAGCAGAATTAATACGTTAAGCTAAATTTTCAGTTGGAGAGTAGTGGTCTCTTGGACGTGACACCGTGTAGTCTGACAGACACCATACCCATCTACAGCAGTGGTTCACAACATTTTGCTACTTGCATCGAACCGTCCAAATTGACGCAGAACCAGCCTCTCGCCACTGCAAAAAAAAAAAAAGAAAAAATTTAGAAAGTGAAATTTTACAGCTATGTCAATTTAGTATTATACTGTAACGTGTTTGGAATCCAGAAGAGTCACTT
>NW_019733253.1:0-675 GCF_002891405.2 Cryptotermes secundus | reverse complement strand
TAATAACGCCTGTCATGGTAGCCAAGCGGTCTAAGGCATGTACTGCATTTGCTAGCTCGGAAGCTGGGATCGTGGGTTCGAATCCCACATAAGGCATGGATGATTGGTATGTGTTGTCCTGTGTTTAGGTAGAGGCCTTGCAACGAGCTGATCACTCGTTCAAGGAGTCCTACAGTCTGTAAAATGATCATGAAACTGAGAATCAGAGGTCAGGGCCCAAGGGGGCTGTAAAGAAAGTGGGAAAAAAATATTTAATCAACTAATATTGAACCAGCCTCGATTCCTCGATCGTTATACCGACTAAGATACCACGGCTCCCCTGAAACCTAACTCAGCGGTATAATCCATACACAGAGACATAGTGACCTGATGCGCTCTATTACATGCCTCTGTCACTATCTAACAGGCCATGGCCTGACCGAGTTACTAACCTGGTACTTGCGTGGAGGTACTAAAGAAAACGACGAAAACCTCAGGCAGGACAGCCAGTGTCCAAGCCTAGATTCGAACCGAGCACCACTCGAATACAGTCGTACAGTGTTACCGCTAAAGCAACCTGTTCGGTACACGAAGCCAAGTCCAATTTGCCTCTAGAAGCACCTGCTACCTACACCTTCGTACGTAATTAGCGCTCAAGGCTTATGGCGATAGAGCTGCACAGGAACAAGAGTACGT
>NW_019733252.1:0-650 GCF_002891405.2 Cryptotermes secundus | reverse complement strand
TATGCCATGTCAAAGAGTCAATCTTGGGAAACAAGTGAATGGCAATATGAGATATTGCATACAACAGTGGCTGTTAGAAGTGCTGAAACAATTATCACATACATTTATTGGCTGAATGTGAGCATGCAGCAGATTTGAGACTTCTTTACAGCTTTCAGAAAACTTACTGTACCAATCACAGATACTTTCGCAGGACAGGGTCTCCTCCCCATAATACACATGGCTAACACAGAATTTCTGTTGGTCTCTCCCTCTCACTCAGTTAGTTGAGGGGCTATGGTACAAGCCGGAATGTCATGGGTAAAAGTCCCGATGAGGTCATTTGATTTTTTTCAATTGACCTAATCCTTCCAGTTGCACTATGGCCCTGGGGTTGACTCAGCCTCTAACAGAAATGAGGACCAGGAATTAATTAAATAATTTTCGTGGGGAGTAAAGCGCAGTTGACAACCTTACCACCATCTCTGTGCCGATTGTCTAGATAATGTGGGACCCTTAACATCTCACAACCCTATGGGCCTTCATGGCCTGATACAGGGATAGCTTTGCTTTACTTTACTTTACTTACTTTACTCTCCCTCTCACTCACTCACTCACTCACTCTTCCCTTCTTGCTCCCTCACCCCTCTCACTAGAAATTTTATGATACA
>NW_019733251.1:0-566 GCF_002891405.2 Cryptotermes secundus | reverse complement strand
CATGAACTTCTCCGTTCACTTAGGTTTTTCTAGATCTTACACATGAGAGTGAGAGTTTTTAGTGACGAGTACGCGGCGGCGGCCGGACCTGCCACCTCCCACCGGCGCCGAGTAAACACGTTACATGGTGGCAGCGGAAAGGGATTTGAACTAAGCACTTTGTACGTTGATAGTTAACCCTGAAGTTGTACCAGGCTGGAGGGGTAGATAGCCCGATATCCCGAGGGAAGCTGTCGACCTTCTTTGAGGAGACAACGCTCCAGAGGATACCCACACCGGCCAAGGGGTTACCTGGTTCCCAGCTGAAGAACCAAGTTGGCGGTCGCAAGGCTCCGGATACGAGTGGCAGCCCGATATCCCGAGGGAAGCTGTCACCTCACCCGTTGCAGAATACACCGCGAGAGGATCACCCGACCTTCCTTGACCCAAGGCAAGAAGAGTAGATCAGCGGGAGGCTGTAGACGTTGTCGCGACATCTTTATCGTTGGCACGGCCGCCGCTACAGGCTTCGCCGCAAGGATGGTCACACTTCGACCCGAGGCAAGAGGAGTCGATCCGAACTGTGT
>NW_019733250.1:0-1234 GCF_002891405.2 Cryptotermes secundus | reverse complement strand
CCCCAGGAAAATTCCTGGTACTCATTTTTTAGAGGCTGAGTCGACCCTAGGGCCACAGTATGGCTGGGAGGATTAGGAGAGTTGAAAGAAATTCAGTGATCTCATCGGGAATCGAACCCGTGACCTTTCAGTTTGTAGCATAGTGCTTCAACTAACTACGCTACGATGCTTACAGAACTTAAAAGCGGGTATCTGAGAGCTGCCCCGAGGATGAACTGAAAAATATTACTGCAGGAATCCTGGTTGATACCGAAAGACAGTCCTTGTTAGAAGTATCAAATGGTTCCACAGTCTCACCTTCAGCACGTCTTTTTGTAAGCCTTACTAAAAGTTATTTACTTCAAAAGTTTCGCACCTCATATAGATTTCAACTTAATAAACGTTAGAACAAATACAAATGGGCACAGAATAGAATGGAATTACTTAGAAGGAACGCTGAAGGTGGGCTGTGTGGTTATTTCGACCTTCAGTATTTAATGGGCGCTGTGATTCATGCTTATTTAGAATATAGGCCTAGTAAAAATAAAAAAGGAAAGTAAAGTTATCCCTTTACCAGGCCGCGAAGCCCCATAGGGTTGTGAGACTTTGGGGTCCCACATTATCTAGACAATCGGCTCAAAGATGGCGGTAAGGTTATATAGGCCTAGTACCGTTGTTATTAATGGAACAACTTACGGGTATTGCGCAACTAATGATGGATGTTTCAGTATCGAGTGTGTCTGTAATTGATTCTGCATTGCATGGATAAAGCAATTTTAAGCTCAGGAAGCTATGATGTGAAGACTTTCGTCAGTCTTGACGAACAAATCGGACTTTAGGAATATTATGAAAAACATTGCATAAAAATGATCATGTATGTCATCTTCGAGCATGAATGTTAATTGAGACACTAGCATAAACCCCATATCATTTCAGCAGGGAATTTCTGAACACAAGTGTCTAACTTCAGTGACGCAAAATTTCTGGGAAGACAGTTACGTTTTTACGGAACAGAAATATATATGATGCGCGGTTCTGCGCTCTACGGGGAACTCTTTACGGGAGAGGTTAGACACTGCAGTACCGAACTAAGCGTAGACGATAATTTCAATTTCTTCCATCTGCTCCTATCCATAAATACTGCCATATTTGATTGGCGACAGAATCGGGTCGGGTGAATTGCTTCTGGGCCTGGCCAGCACAGCTGTTCTTGGTTCCAGGTCCCTCAGGACCGCATTTTTCTCTTCGTGACGAC
>NW_019733249.1:0-925 GCF_002891405.2 Cryptotermes secundus | reverse complement strand
AAATTCGTTGAAAGGGTATATCGATTCAATAACAGTAATTACCTTATAATATGAACAAGTAACAGATTTGAATTCGAACCCCTTCCATCCGAATTCAAGGGTCATAGTCTGAAATCACTTGAAATAAAAATTCGCTTTTTTATATTTTACATTAAGCCAGGGTACTGTTCTCGGTATAGCGAGTGGCTACGGGCGTAACGACGGAGGGGTCGGAGTTCGAGTCTCTGTAGGGTCAAGAATTTTCTCCAAATCGCCTAAACACGCCCTGTGGTCCACCGAAACTTCCTACCCAATGGGTAACAGGAGCTCTTAATCCAGGGGTAAACAGGCCGGGGCGTGAACCTCAGTAGAAAAATGCAGCTAGTGCAGATTTTAGGTAAATGTGGAACTATACTTCCACTCCCCCATACGCCTTCATCGCTTAGTGTATAATTCCTTGAGCTCGGTAAAAATTTAACTTCTTTCCTTTATTTAATTTACATACATGATACATAGGATATTAATTGTTTGTGGCGAGATTACATTCGTATGTTGTTTGATGAAATAATAATATTAATGAGTTATCATGCTTAACTTGTGCAAATTTTGGAAGTTTTCCGCCGAGGCGAAATAGTTCGCCTCTCTTATTAATACATGTGGATGGTCGTGTTTGCTTCTGAGGTGACCAAGTCCTTGGAAATTCTGCAAGCTTCGGTCTGGCGAGAAGTAGTCCGCCTTGCGCATTGATACTTGTGGGGAGTTGTGTTCGTTCTTTAGAAGAGCAAGACCAGATCACACAATTTTTTAATTGGATGAAGACGCAATATTAATATATGGAAGGTTTTGTGATTATATAAGGAAGCTGGGCGGCACTTTCTGATGGAATATTAATGTTTTTCAGCTTTACAATAGGTATGTTGTACGGAATAGAATTAATTATTATTTA
>NW_019733248.1:0-567 GCF_002891405.2 Cryptotermes secundus | reverse complement strand
GCACTTCCAGAATAGTCCCAGATTAAGCCATATTTTCTGCTGCTTAAAAAATTTGAGACAGGGGGAAAAGTAAGGAAAGCATGCATGATCATTCATAAGTCATCTGAATATACTGTTTTTATTTTATGTTATTTAATGAGACTTCATCTCTTTCAGTAACAACTAATAAACTGGTTGAAAATGAGATACACATTAGATATATTGCAACAAAAATATCAGTACAATTTAACTACACACTGCAACAGTTTCTAGTTTAAAACTGTTTCAACTAACTACTTCTTGAAGTAGAGACCTTTTTCAGAAGTTGACAAGTATCCAACTAAAATTTTGGATGCACTTCTCAGCACTCTCATGCATATTACATGCCCCAATCGTCTAATTCTCTGCGATTTCATCTCCTTAATAATATTTAGCAAAGAGCATAAATTATAAAACTCCTCATTATGCAACACTTTCCACCCACTTATTATTTCCTCTCTATTAGGGGTTCATTTTGCTCAACATCTCGTTCTCAAACTCCTACAGTGTTGAAGAAAGCAGTCTTCTGGGATTTGGCACCGTGTATAT
>NW_019733247.1:0-515 GCF_002891405.2 Cryptotermes secundus | reverse complement strand
ATATTAATATAATTTGATAAAGTAGATATAGTTAATGCCGGTCACAGTGGCCGAGCGGTCTAAAGCATGCACTGTCTTCGCTCGCTCTGAAGCCAGGGTCGTCGGTTCGAATCCTATTCAGGGCATGGATGTTTGGTGTTTGTGATTTTGTGTGTGTGTGCGTGCGCGCGCGCGTTTTTCTTTGTCCGTGTATAGGTAAATGCCTTGGCACGAGCTGATCACCAGCCCAAGGAGTCCTACCGAATGTCTTAAGATCTAGTAAACCGAAGTGAAACGGAGAGTTTCATGGAGTTATGCCAAGGCCCAAATTGGGGTGCAGCGCAAAAGGGAAAAATATAGGTAAATACTGTTTGAAATGATAACGTGGATTTATATGGCCAATTGAGTGAACACTAAGGCGTGACATTACGAAACATAGCAAAGTTGGGACCATTTGAACAAATAGTGTACTTTTATGAATAAAGTGACGTGTTGTAACCGTTCATTCTGATTGGAGGACTGTTGTGTGTTAATTA
>NW_019733246.1:0-791 GCF_002891405.2 Cryptotermes secundus | reverse complement strand
ACATTTTCTAGACAATCGACTCACAGGTGGCGGTGAGGTTGTCAGTCATATGGGCCGGCAGTCCTTTATACCCAGGAAGATTCCTGATACTGATTTCTGTTAGAAGCTGAGTCGACCTCAGAGTCACAGTGCAGCTGGAAGGACTAGTCAATTGAAAACTCCAATGACCTCATCGGGAATCGAACCCACGACCTTTCGACTTGTAGCATATTGTCTCAATCAATTACGCTACCACGTGCCTAGAACATCGTGTTATAGTGGTAAAAACTTCTCCACCAATCTGAGAGACCAGTGGTTCAAATCTGTTTTCATGATTCTTGATGTCCCTCCAAAACCATTCTAGATCAGGGATATAAAGGGATCGCAATCTCGCCCTCCTACGTCCTTCTCATTTCGCCAGTCACAGATGACACTAGCATTGGACGTAGCAGGAATCGTTAAACAAGCAATGAATATGAATATTCCACAACAGAAATATACTTCAACTTGTGAAGAATGCCGCATTTTGGGACGTGGCGCCGTGTATTGTGTAAACCGACGTTTCGGAGGAACGTGTCGCCTCAATCTTCAGGGCGATACGTTCCTCCGAAACGACGGTGTGCACAATTTCTATAGGACGCCACATCTCAGTAGACGGCATTCTTCATATTCGCCGCCGTGAAAACCTAAATTCTTACATACTTAAGCTTGATTACATATCAGAGAATTATGACTTGGTTGATTTTAAGCTACGGCATGAGGCTGCCTTAATTTCAGAACATGTCTAAATTCGAATATGGCCGAGAGGATCA
>NW_019733245.1:0-448 GCF_002891405.2 Cryptotermes secundus | reverse complement strand
CAGGCTAATCCAGGGAAAACAAACAATAAAGGTTAGAGCCACCAATTCATCAATCTCAAACAATGTAAATACCAGACCCAACATTTATATNATGGGCAGTTATCGAAACCAAAACAGAACATATAGTAATGCAGTTAATAACATAAACCCAAATAATGCCAATACACTTGAACCATCAAACAACACAGATGCTAATACATCAGAACCAACAAACAGTCCTCTAACACAATTTCTTAATGAATTTAAAGCCATGTTCAATCAATTAATACAACAAAATAGCATGGTCATTGACATGCTAACAACGATAATTAGCAAACTAGTACACTAATGGCCAAGTCCCTAAGAATAGGGCTGTGGAACACCAACGGCCTTGAACAACACAAAGAAGAAGTCAAAACGTTCGTAATAAACAATCACATAGATGTATTCTTAATTAGCGAAACCCACT
>NW_019733244.1:0-361 GCF_002891405.2 Cryptotermes secundus | reverse complement strand
TTTCAGGACAAAATGAATAGCTTAAGAGAACAATTTGAGAGGGATACCTTCGATGTGCTACAAAGAAAGGATGTGGATCTCTGTACAGGTAAAACATAATGAAATATTAATGTAACTAACTAAATAATTGCTTCTGATGAAGATTGCAATGTTCTGGGATGCGACACAACATAGTCTGAAAAGTCTGCTAACATTTTGGAGGAACCTCAGAAAACCTCTACCAGACTACATGGCATTAACATTCATGCAAACTTCAGTCATCATACCCACATTTGTGAGAAAGTCAAACCTCACAGAAATATATTTTTTTATGTGCTATCATATCTGTACTATAGCAGGAAAGAAGCACTTTACTCAGATT
>NW_019733243.1:292-1282 GCF_002891405.2 Cryptotermes secundus | reverse complement strand
GCAAAACTTTCAAGCTAGCAAAGCACTGCAAGCAAGCTAGCAACGCACTGCAAGCAAGCTAGCAACGCAAAGCTAACAAGCTAGCAACGCAATCTACCAAGCTTGCAACGAAAAAGCTAGCAAGCAAGCAAAGAAAAGCTAGCCAGCTAGAACGCAATGCTAGCATGTTAGCAACGCAAAGCTATCAAAATAGCAACGCAAAACTAGCAAGCTAGCAACGGAAAGCTAGCAAGCTAGCCACGCAAATCTAGCAAGCTAGCAACGCAAAGATAGCAAGCTAGCAAAGAAAAGAAAGCAAGATAGAACGCAAAGCTAGCAAGCTAGCAACGCAAAGATAGCAAGCTAGCAAAGAAAAGAAAGCAAGATAGAACGCAAAGCTAGCAAGCTAGCAACGCAAAGATAGCAAGCTAGCAAAGAAAAGAAAGCAAGATAGAACGCAAAGCTAGCAAGCTAGCAACGCAAAGCTGGCAAATTTGCAACGCAAACTGGCAAGCTAGCAACGCAAACATGGCAAGCTAGCAACGCATTACTGGCAAGATAGCAACGCAAAGATAGCAAGCTAGCAAAGAAAAGAAAGCAAGATAGAACGCAAAGCTAGCAAGCTAGCAATGCATTGCTACCAAGCTAGCAACGCAAATCTATCATCGGGGCTACCCGCCAGCCAATTCTTAAGGCTTCCGCCGCCTATCACTCCTGGGGCTCCAACTGCCTGCCAGCAAGATTCATTCCGAGGCCACAGTCCTTGCTCGGTTCCTACCATACAGCTGGCGACCACACATGTGCGGAGGTGCCCTCTTCCGGAGAGCTGGTGGAGCCACCCAGTCCATTTCTCGGGCAACACCGCCACATAACATTCCCGGCCCACAGGAGCCTAACGGTCCAACTCTTCGTTGGAGACATAACCGCAGCACACTCTTGCCGACCACACAAGTTCGTCACTTGCGGGGCCCACTCGACGTCTGTCACACTCTCGCGAGCGGCTAGGCTAGG
>NW_019733243.1:0-272 GCF_002891405.2 Cryptotermes secundus | reverse complement strand
AAACAAAAATCACGGCAGACGCAGCATCGTCTCCGGGGGAAGCTCACAAAAATATTTACACAACTCTCTGCTTGCAATCCTAGCCAGCTTACATTTCATGGCCTACTCGCCAACCCATTAGCTCTCCAGTTGAGACCCATGAGCCTTACTTACTAATACACCGGTATCAGGATTCGCCAGTCTAACATAACTCAGTCGGACTTAACTATTACAAACGGTTCAGCCCGTTTAATCTCCAGCTTCGCGGAACGGTATCGAGCACTGGAACCTTG
>NW_019733242.1:0-2913 GCF_002891405.2 Cryptotermes secundus | reverse complement strand
CTGCCCTATGTTACTTTTATATATCCACTTCACTCTTTTAGTCATAACTGTTAGGTGTCTCTTATATTGGCATTGGTCGCGCCATAACTCAAGCAGTTAGTTGCTGGCTTCCCACTGTGGCTGCCCGGGTTTGATCCTGGATCTGGTCAAGTGGGATTTGTCGTGGACAAAGTGGCGCTGGAACAGGTTTTCTCCAAGTATTTCGGTTTCCTCTGCCAATCTTCATTCCACCAATTGCTCCACAATCACCCTCACCTATCATCTGGGGCTGGTACAATAGGCCAGAAGCAGCCGCAGTACAAGGGACGTAGTCCCACCCCACTAGCAAAAAAAAAAATATATATTGGCATTCCAAAGGTATTATATTTTCTACAATATCAAATTCTTGCTCTCTTTAGGTATATTAGAATGATGAGCTCAGGAGGGATGAGATTGGCAAGGCATGTAGAATTCATGGGAGCAATGTGTACAAAGTCTTGGAAGGAGGTTTGATAATAATACTGAGGTATAAGGCAAAACACTCTGGGAATTTTCATAACATAAATCAAAAAGTTTATACAGATCTTCATGTTGTCAGGTTGGCATTCATAGGGTCATGCTTCTTACTTGCAGGTTGGGATAGAGGGCATAACATATGCTGGAAATCATGGCTTAGAAATCATTCATCCAGATGGGACAAAGTTTGTGCATCCTATCCCTGCCGAACTGGAAGGAAAAGTTCGAGATCTTCTTAAAAGTCTACAGGATCAGGTGTGTTTCAAAGGAAGGTTTTTAACTCTAGAAATGACAGGATCAGTAGGCTCAGTTTCACTCTCAGAAACTGAAACTTTGTATGTTTAAGCACTGAAAAATTTGACTCTCAGAAAAGTCTTTGCTGTCAGAAATTTCACTGTCGTCTTGTAGGGTTAGTGGTAACGTTTTGAGCTTTAAGTTTTTGATAGCACTGACTATGAAGATTAGTGTCTTCTGGGATGTGGTCCCATGTACAGTGAAGCCCCCATTTAAGATTTTTTTTGGGATCAATGGATTTAAACAGCAGACTTATGAAAAATTTTATGGAGGATATTTAACATTGAGATTATTGTCTTGGCATCATTGAAACTGAGCACAAGATGACTGAACACCTTAGATTAAGGAAAATTAAGTGGAGGGTCCAGTATAGTCAATAGATGCTTACCAGTGTTTCAGATGAGCCTGCTGCCTCTATCTTCAGGTTACAAAAGTGACCAAAGCAGGAATTGGTAATCATAAAAATTGCTGGTAAAAAAATGAATCATAAGAACCAGGTAGCAAAAGGAATGGGAGGAAAGGAGGGAAGTGGGTGGAAAAGGAAAAGAAAGGAGGAAGAAGACCCTGAAACGGGAAATTATCAGTGGGTTTTAAACAGCGTTATGATAGAGAAACTGATTCGCTCACAACCCCTTTCAAATCCTCCTGTTTATCATATTTTTCATGCCTGGCTTACTCTTTTGTGAAGATGGAAACAGGTATATCCGAAACATAGGTACTTATCTACCAAGCTACATGGCATCATATTCCATGAGACCATAATATTAATATTTGCTGTCAAGAGAATCTCTGCTCTCACATTTGATAATGGTACTTTCAAATAGGAAACTATTAATGGTATATAATTACAGGTATGTAAAGAAGGAGCATGGGTAGAGAACAAAGGAGCTGTTCTCACATTTCATTATCGGGAGACACCCGCGTGCGTGCGTGCTGAACTTGTTCCGCAGGCATGCAAACTCATAGAAAGCCACGGATTTAAGGTCGGTTCATCTCACTGTGCTGTAGAGGCTAGACCCCCTGTGCAGTGGAACAAGGGTCGGGCATCAATTTACATCCTTCGCACTGCATTTGGTTTCGATTGGAGCGAACGTATCCGCATCATTTATGCTGGTGATGATGTCACTGATGAGGATGCTATGCAGGCAAGTCTCACCAGTTGGCTCAGTGTAATAGTATCATATTGCATAAGTTGTACTCATCTTGTAAATTTGGTCCCTCGGTTTTTGTGCAGAAGTGAAGAGAAATAAAACACTTCCCATTCTTGTGCATGAAAGAAGACAGCAGGGAAGAATCTTATCTTGAGCAATGAAAATGCTTAGCAGCAGGTTTAAAGTTTGAGCATGAGGAGCAGACTTAAGGTATGATTCACAAGAAGCAATTAGAGCTGTGCGATTCCGCAGCACAACTCAAGCCGCAGCGGCTGTACGATTGCACCATTTTCTAAGACGCGGCTGTAATCGGGTAGATTTGGTGTGATTGGTGTAATTACTTCCCGATAGTGAGAGGGAAACACATGGATAAAAGCGGTGTTCTTCATCTACTGATGCTCGAAGAGGAAGAAGACGAAATTTTACATCCTGATATTGAACGAGAATGGTGGAAATATGTGTAGATCTGCGCATGACCTGTTCAAAGCAAGATTGGAGGAGGGATTAAATTCCATCCTAATTAATAGGCACCTAATGAAGGATGAATGTGCCACTAATTCAATTAAAACAATTTCTTCTGTGCTTGAAAATGCGAGTGTTGTATCCTCTCGAAGTGATGCGACTGTGCGGCTATACTGGTCTTGTAGGCAGTCGACCAGGGCCGCATGTCCAGAGACACTGCGGCTGAATAATTTCCTACTGTGCATGTGCAGACCGTCACATCGCCCAGCCGCAAGAGACGCTTCTTGTGAATCATACCTTCAGTAAGGTTCAGTGAAAAGTGAAGCATGAACTTATGAAAATTGTTTCTGTTTGTTTGATGACTGATGTTACACTTTGTTGAAAACTGCTTACTATTTATGCAACTTTTATTTCAAATATATTACAAAATATAACCAAGTTTAACCCTTTGATTTCCAAGCCATCACAAAACTACCTGCTAGAAACACTGAAGCTACTTGGGTGTAAATGC
>NW_019733241.1:383-476 GCF_002891405.2 Cryptotermes secundus | reverse complement strand
CCCTCCCCTCCCCCCGCCAGCGGTGACATGCCGAGCGGAGCCGAAAGTGAGCTGAGTCCCAGCACACTTGTCGCTATGCAGCGCGGATAAACA
>NW_019733241.1:0-230 GCF_002891405.2 Cryptotermes secundus | reverse complement strand
TGATACAGTTGCACTTTTATACTGACAATAGAGTGATTTGATTTGCGAATAGGGTTATAAATTATGAAACCCCGCAACATTGTCATAATTAATTGTTGCCGAGATTTGTAGGTTGTTAAATAAACCAATTAACAATCCGAACGATGTCTACAGTAACCCAACACGTTACAATATTAATGATGGAGAATAAGGTTTCTCAGTTTGAAACCAATAATTGTTACATAAAATCA
>NW_019733240.1:0-381 GCF_002891405.2 Cryptotermes secundus | reverse complement strand
TTAACATTAATTTTAGGAAATCCTTCAAATTTCTGATAATTACTACATTTTAAAATGAATAATAATAAAAATTTCAGTGATTATAAGTTAGTTAAATGAATTTAAACTAATTATGAACGAACACAACATATTTCATTAAATTTTTCTGAACATTCTTTGACGATTTCACGTTAATATGAGGAAATACAGACAATATATCAATGATTTCTTCTTATTCAATGAATTTCTCTCCAAATTATTGGTGATTTCTGCATTATAATTCGGAAATTTAAGACAATTCTGATTGATGTTAAGACAAATTTAACTAATATAATCCAGGTTTTGTACGATTTCAACGTAATGTATGAAATTTTGACAAAGAATTATTACAGAATTCAAATT
>NW_019733239.1:0-305 GCF_002891405.2 Cryptotermes secundus | reverse complement strand
TCCTTTTCAATGTCTTTTGGACAGATCCCTCTTATTAGTATATATATATGGCTATTTCTAAAAGTAGGGAGAGGGTCGGGCTGGTTTGGGTTTAGTCCCGGGATTGTGACCCGTCATAAACTTTACCATCCCGGAACTGCGAAAGGGTTCAGTTCCCGTTGGTTGGAGTGGGGTGTGAGGTATTGCCTCTGCTTTGATGTAGAGACAAGTACCGACACAGGTGAACAAAACATTGGAGTCCTTTGCATCGTACGTTTACAAGACGTCGTGGAAGGACCCGAAAATCCACTTCAGTCGTCAGTCGT
>NW_019733238.1:316-452 GCF_002891405.2 Cryptotermes secundus | reverse complement strand
CTGACAATAACAGTAACACAAGCAAAAAATCAGATAAAATTTGGTCAAGCTACAACCAGTATTCAGATATACTTGACAAGGATAGGAAACACAACTGCATGAGAAATGCACATCTTTTTGGCTACAGTGAAATAAA
>NW_019733238.1:0-201 GCF_002891405.2 Cryptotermes secundus | reverse complement strand
TACAAACACACTAATATGACAGAAACTATGACACACTCTGGGTAACCAGAAGTAACGCCAGTAACCTCGATGATGTCTGTTTTATGAAGAATGCCGTCTTCTGAGATGTGGTGCCATGTAGACATAGTATAAACCGATGTTTTGGGGGAATGTACCGCCTCCAAAACGTCGGTTTATACTATGTCTACATGTTACCACATC
>NW_019733237.1:0-615 GCF_002891405.2 Cryptotermes secundus | reverse complement strand
ATGTTTGATTCGGGATCATTCCGCTCCTTTATAAGGCAAGATGTGGCCAAAAATATCGAGCAGTTAAAGCTGCCGTTTAAATTAGAGCAGGCGGAAGAGCGCTGTGTAATGGTAAACGGACAGCCCTGTGTGATTTCGGAAATGGCAATGTTAAGTATTAAAATAGGCTCCTTCTCATGGAAGCATCGTTTCTTGATTTTGGGTGAGTGTCCCGTTCCTTGTATCTTGGGCGTGGATTTTATGACGCGCGCCAAGATGCGATTGGATTTTGCGACCAGACAGTATAGCTTCTCTTTTCTGCGCGAACAGGAATTTCCGTTTGAGGCCTTTGACCTTAAGCTATGTGCGTCGGAAAAATTTCCGCGCCCTAAGAAGGTTACGACGGGATTAATGTGTGAATCCCTGTCGGCAGAGTCAAGCGAGTCCGCGGGTATTTTGGGCCTGTTACGAAGTTTTCCGGCCTTATTTTCCGAGAGGCTAGGCACAGTTAAGGGTATGGTTTGTCATTTGGACCTAACTAATGGCAATCCGGTACGTAGTAGGCGGTATCAGTGTTCGCCTCCGCGCTCCCAGCTGCTGCGCGAGATTGTCCAAAATGTATTGGACAAGGGAGTT
>NW_019733236.1:0-660 GCF_002891405.2 Cryptotermes secundus | reverse complement strand
TAGGAATCTAGCAACGCAAACTAGCAAGCTATCAACGCAAACCGTACAAGCTATCAACGCAAATCTATCAAGTTAGCAAGCAAACAACGCAAAGGGAGCAACCTTGCAAAGCAAAGGTAGCAAGCTAGCAACTCATAGCTAGCAAGTTATTAACGCAAATATAGCAAGATAGCAACGCAAAACTAGCAAGGTGGAAACGCAAATCAAGCAAGCTAGCAACGTAAAGGTTCATGCTAGCAACGCATAGCTAGCAAGATTGAAAGATATCAACGAATGGCTTGCAAGCTAGTAATGCAAAGCTAGAAAGCTAGAAAAGCAAATCTTGATGGCAAGAAAAGCATACAAGCAAGAAAACAAACAAGAAAGCAACGGAAAGCTAGCAAGCTAGCAAAGCAAAGCTTTCAAGCTAGCANAACGCAAATTTAGCAACGCAAATCTAGCAAGCTAGCAACGCAAATCAAGCAAGCTAGCAAACGCAATACTAGCAAGGTAACAACCCAAATCTAACACGCTAGCAATGCAAAGCTAGCAAGGTAGCAACGCAAATCTAGCAAGCTATCAAACTAGCAACGCAAATCTAGCGGGCAACAGCGTAAATCTAGCAAGGTAACAACGAAAACTAGCAAGCTAGCAACACATATCTAGCAAGCAAGAAACACA
>NW_019733235.1:3920-5352 GCF_002891405.2 Cryptotermes secundus | reverse complement strand
TTCGTATTTGCAAGGATGTATTAAAAAGGCAACAGTTAAACGATGTATGCAGCATTTGACGAAGACTCCCTGTACAAATGCCACAAAAGTGAGTTAGATCCCACGTTCTAAATGTGGACAACGTGCTCGAAGATACAATTTATCCTGCATGAACCACGTTTCGTACTTTAGCAATCATAGATCTATCTCGAGCACAACCAATCACCCACCTCCTCAACTCACTGACGAAATTATAAACTAAACGCTTTGGGTAATTTCAGTAAAGAATATACTGTACACATGTTAATATTTCAATAAAGTTTCAATAATATTTTCAACGTTAATCCTGGGAACCAAAGTACCCCAATAAATTTTTATGCAAGGTCTGTGTCATTACACATGATACTTGCCCCTAAACGTCTGCTGTCTCGCCGCCTGAAATCGATCCAGATTTCTTTTCCGAATTCATTGCTCGCCTTGACACGTTAGTCTCATTTTACTCGTTTTGGACTCCATATGTTTCCCAGTCCAAGGAGACATATCAACAAATAATTACGTAGGCTGATATCGGAGAATTGTAGACGTGTCAACATTTGAGTTGATATCTGATGACAGACATTTTACACGAACTTCTGCATGCGTTTATGCACAAACGTAGAACATACTTAGGGTGAAAATTGCACAGAACAAAATTGTAGAGGGAAATGAAATAGACACTTTATATTCACTAAAAATTGTCATATGCCTTATGGTTTTGGAGGTAATTAAATTAATTTGTTGCGGGATATGTTATTTCTAGATAGTGATTAAAATATATTTAATTAACATTATTTATTGTCCGGCGGCACGCGGTAGCGTAGTTGGTTGAGACACTATGCTACAAGCAGGAAAGTCGCGGGATCGAATCCCGATGAGGTGGATTTTCCCAGTCCTTCCAGTCGCACTGTTGCCCTGGGGTCGACTTAGCCTCTAACATAAATGAGTACAAGGAATATTCCTGGGGTAAAGGGCTGCCGGCGCGTCAGGCTGACACCCTCACCGCCATCTTTGAACCGATTGTCTAGAAAATGTGGGAGCCTTGACGTCTCACAACCCTGTGTGCCTCCAAAGGGAGCACACAGGGTACCATTTCAAAGGGACTTTAAAGCGTGTATTAAACAATTATATATAATAAAGGGCGTTTCACTCGGAGGAGACCCAATTTAATACTTATAAATGGCGCAATAGTTTTCCAATGGAAACAAAATTTAGCGAATACATACTTCGGCAGAAGTTGTACCAGTGCAACCCGGCTTTGAACTCCAGATATGCACTTGTGAAACACATTGTTATGAGATACCAGTGTAGTCCAGGGTCTGGTCCGTGTTACTACTGTTACTGGTACTTCTGATTCGACTACTGTTACTGGTACTTCTGATTCGACTACTGTTACTGGTACTTCTGATTCGACTAC
>NW_019733235.1:0-1591 GCF_002891405.2 Cryptotermes secundus | reverse complement strand
CATGTATAATATGAATTTCATGGGGACGAGTCCTTCTTGCGAAGGCAGCAATTTCTGAGTCACATAAGGCATTCCTAGAATTTTATAGAACCCAAATGTTAATTACAGTCTCCACAAGAGCCCGCCACCGGTCTCTGTCTTCAGTCATATGAATCCAGTCCAATCCCCTTCCCCACAACACTATTTCTCTGGCATCCACTTCAATATAGTGTCAGTAATACTTGTGGTAAGAAAATCATGATACGTGGTAACTCGGATCTGTTGTCTATGAGAAAGAAGTACTGGGCACTCACACCAGCTGCTTGGTCTAGGGCATTAACACTCTTCGATCGCTCGATTGGGGATTTTAACACCACTCAGTGCAAGGTCCTTCATTTCATTAGGCCGACATTGCGTCTAGAAAAACCAAATGTCAAAATTCATGTTTCCACTATTAAGTCTAAATTGAAGGTCAGAGAATGTAATCCAGGAATGGTCAATTGCTTTGACTTAAGAGTTTCATAAGCTACACGTCTTGGGCAATGCATTTTTATATTTATTTTTACAGTATATAAGCCGGGATAACGTAGTCTGTATAGTGACTGGATACGGGTTGGACGCCTGAAGGATCGTTAGAGTCCTGCTAAGGTCAAATATTTTTTTCTTCTCAAAGTCGCCCACACTGGCTCTGGGGTTCACCCAACCTCCTATCCAGAAAGTACTGGGGGCACTCTCTCCGGGATTAAAGCGGCAGGGGCGTGAAGCTGACCACTCACCTCCAACTACTAACGAGGTGAAGAAAATGTAGATCTATACACCCACTCCCTTACAAGCCTTCATGGCGTAGTTCTTACTTAGTTAAGCACAGGGACTTTACTTTTTTTACCTTTACGGTATTGTAAGTAACTCTGGCTACAGAGGGTCTGATGATTGAAGACAGTGAATATTCTAAAGATTTTGTAAGCGTCGCCTGATTTGGGACAATATCTAGGAACCTCTCTGGAAACATCTTCACTCAGGGAAATGAGGATCCAGGCCCAGATTCTAACACGGGACCTTCCAGTGGCACAGGAGGTGCGCCTACACGACCGCAGAGTTCATTCACCCACTTAGTCAAAACTTTCGGGACAGAGCATTTCAAACGAAAATTACAAGTACATAATACTGCGGCATGTAGTACCGTTGCTGGGCAACAACCGCGAAGAAAGCAAATACACAACAGCCGTTACTGAGTAATGGCTTCGCAAACAAACATGTTTCCACGGCGACAATTAAGCTACAAAAACAAGGAACGGTATTTTGTGTTCGGTCCGTGCCGGGATGTTATAAGTAGGACAGTTAATGTAGGGAGTCAGTTGAGTTGAGTATGTCAGTCAACGAAGAGAACTGCTGCGGCTCAGTCGCCGTGAGCTGCTGCTGTTAGAAGCTGATAGCTGAGGCACGGAAACGATTCGGGAACCCACAGGAAGGGGAAAGTCCGCCGTTGGAAGTCGCTACCGAGCATCGACTGAAGAAGACGGAAAAAACTCTATACATACTGTGGTTGCAGTGACCTTTGGAGTGCATTATTAAGTGAAACTGTCATACTTCTTTGTAGCTATGTTTTGTAAGT
>NW_019733234.1:0-216 GCF_002891405.2 Cryptotermes secundus | reverse complement strand
GCAAGCTAGAAATGCAAAGTTAGCAAGCTAGAAACGCAAATCTAGGAAGCTAACAACGCAAAACTTGCAAGCTAGCAACGCAAATCTAGCAAGCTTGCAACGCAATCCATGCAAGATAGCAACGCAAATTAAGCAAGCTAGAAAGCTAGAAACGCAAAGGTAGTAAGCAAACAAAGCAAAGGTAGCAAGCTAGCAACGCATATCTAGCAAGCTAGT
>NW_019733233.1:0-529 GCF_002891405.2 Cryptotermes secundus | reverse complement strand
TAGGGAATTTTCTGAAAAAAAAAACCCGTACGACTAAGAATATTCGGTCAGTGAAGTGACATTCTAACAGATTGTACTCACAATCCAATTCCGTAATTATAAGCACCTTGCACACGCACGTAATGACTTATTCCTTATTGAAAGTGGGTGTCGAAGTTCAAAAATTAAACTTACGCTTTAAAAACTCTGATTACCTCAGTCATAACTTATGTCTGTCCCAACTGTGAGTACGTGTATGTGGCGGATAATCACCATCCCGCGGACTGAATGTGGCTTTCACAATTCCTTACGCACATGCAGACGTAATCTTAAACGGCGTAAATCCAAATGTACGTCGCATTGGACAAGGAGAAGCCAGACATAAGAAGTATAAGAGGCTTAAACTTGGCGACGTCTGGCCTACGACCGTTCAGCTGACTGCAGTTTCGGTGTAGTTGCACAAGATAAGACGTAACCTGCTGCAAAAGCTTGCATTGGCAGACAGTCCTGTATATCTTGTATAAATGTTACGTAGTGCAGTAACAAAGGG
>NW_019733232.1:701-823 GCF_002891405.2 Cryptotermes secundus | reverse complement strand
TTTATGTCAGGACCGCCTCTCTGGAATAGTAGTCAGAGTTCCTGGGCTCGATTACCGGCGCTACCAGATTTTCTGAGAAGCAGTGGGTCTGTAACGGGGTCCACTCAGCCTCGTGAGGATAA
>NW_019733232.1:0-656 GCF_002891405.2 Cryptotermes secundus | reverse complement strand
GACGGCCGTGGGGATCCCTTGCGCTCACCACGTGACTCCCTCTATCCGCAAAAGTTGACACTAACTTCACCGGCAAGCGGCGTTCGCTCGGTCGGTATAGTTCGCTTACGGACTACAGGCCACGGAGTTTTTATGTTGTGGACTGGACTTTGCTGCTGATATATTCCGGAAGTGGAGGAAGTTACTGGAAGCGGAATGAATAAACTTAACGAAAATTATTATTGGTAATATGACTGACTGAAGTCATTCCGCGGCAGAAATGTTTCCACGTTTTTCAGAGAGTTGTCTGACGAGACTGAAAGCGCAAATGTCTAATTATACAGCACTCACTTCAGTGTTTTGGAGGGTTTATATCATGACACTTATTTCTTAGGCAGTTAACATGTGAGTTTCGGGGCCTTTCGTTGTATTAATCTGACCCTTACTTCGTGCACTATTGTGCACAGACGTACGTGTATATTGCGGGAAGAACTTATCCAAGAATATGTGTGGCGGTATCAGCGCCATGTGGCATCTGCAGCCCTTGCTACATCTCTGCCTGACTCATAACATGTACGAACAGCTTACAGCAACACCAAGGAAGGAGCAGGATATTGCAACGACCACCGGTCGCTAACAATTCCTCGTGTTCCTCTGTAAAGTCCGTAAATTTAATG
>NW_019733231.1:0-805 GCF_002891405.2 Cryptotermes secundus | reverse complement strand
TGGCCCGTTAAGACCTTGAGACAGAGAACTCAGCTCTACCGCTCACAACAACCACACCCTTGTTAATTCTATCAACCCTGAGAAGCTTAATCAAATCAACCCTGAGAAACTTAATCCTACCAACCATGAGAAGTTTAATCCTGACCCTGAGAAAATAAATTAAGAAGAAATAAATAAAAGGTAGGTGGCGTCATCAACAAGAAGCAGAAGAAGAGGGTGAGGAGGATCAGTTGAAGAAGAGGCGCTTCTGAAGAAGACGTCGCAACGGAGTACACAGAGAGGGCGGTTAGAAACGACTGGACGAGTTTCTGTAACAATTTAACAACTTTGCTGTCATTGAAACCAGTGTGTTCATTATGCATACATACTAAATGTTTTTCCACTTATTAATACAACGAGGCACTCAGGATTGGTGTATAAGTTATCAAAATTGGAATTCTCGAACAGTTTGAACAAACCTAATTGTTCCTTTCTTTCTAAACGTAAAATCAGGGTCTCGATTGAAGGCGAAATGTCAACGCCAAGGGAAATTCAAGCAGGTGTGACAACATGCCTGTCCGTAAAGATGCAGGATTTACTTATCCACGGCTGTTTACTCAGCCGTTGTTAAGAAGCGAATAGACACTCTCCTGTGACTGGCTAGCTCTCGTTCAACTGTGGTTCGTTTCCACAGTCACATATTATTATAGACATTTCCTAGCAACGAATGTTTACTCGCCATTTCTAAGCAATGATACCTGAGTTGTATGAGGACATTTCAACAAAAGCTTTTGAAGGAGAAAGTTATCTGTCAATCTATCATGGA
>NW_019733230.1:0-285 GCF_002891405.2 Cryptotermes secundus | reverse complement strand
AGATTTGCGTTGCTACCTTGCTAGATTTTCGTTGCTAGCTTCCTAGCTTTGCGTTTCTCTATTGCTAGCTTTCGATGCTAGCTTGCTTGTTTGTGTTCATTACTTGCTAGTATTGCTTTGCTAGCTTGCTAGTTTTGCGTTGTAAACTTGTTAGATTTTCGTTTCTAGCTTGCTAGCTTTTGCGTTGCTAGCTTGCTAGCTTTTTCGTTGCTTGCTTGCTAGCTTTGCCTTGCTAGCTTCTTAGCTTTGCTATGCTATCTTGCTAGCTTTGCGTTCCTAGCTTGC
>NW_019733229.1:0-418 GCF_002891405.2 Cryptotermes secundus | reverse complement strand
GCAAAGCTAGCAAGATAGCAAAGCAAAAGTGGCAAGATAGCAAAGCAAAATTGGCAAGCTAGCAAAGCAAAGCTTGCAAGCTAGCAACGCATACGGGGCAACCTAGCAGCGGGAAGCTAGCAAGCTAGCAACGCTAAGCTGGCAAGCTAGCAACGCTAAGCTGGCAAGCTAGCAACGCTAAGCTGGCAAGCTAGCAACGCTAAGCTGGCAAGCTAGCAACGCTAAGCTGGCAAGCTAGCAACGCTAAGCTGGCAAGCTAGCAACGCTAAGCTGGCAAGCTAGCGACGCATATCTAGCAAGCTAGCAAGCTAGCAACTCAAAGCTAGCTCTCTTGAAAGCAAAGCTAGCAAGCTAGAAACGCCAAGCTACCATTGTAGGAACGCAAACCTATCAAGCAGGCAACGCAAACTAGCAAGAT
>NW_019733228.1:0-478 GCF_002891405.2 Cryptotermes secundus | reverse complement strand
ATTCTGAAATGAACTGATAACCTACTATCCTCTGATATGACTTGGAGAAAATATAACAATTAGAGGGTATGAACCGACAGACAGCAAGGTAATCTCATAAGTCATATGTTATTATTTCAATTCAAGGAAAGTAGCATGATAATTTATATACCCCGCCTGAATTTGTGCGCTCTTCACGATCCCCTGATGAAGGTCTATACGGGCCGAAACACGTTGTGAATTGAACATTATAAACTTCTTCCTTGTGACGGCAACATCTCTATTCCTGCAAGGCAAGCAAGCAAACAATAGTTCTGTTAAATTGTCCCCAAATCAATCGATTTGTATGAAACACAGTAAGTACGTGTATATGACGTCACTGGAGCACATCTCAACTGCATGCTTCAGAAAACTGTGCCTTCAGTAATACCAGCATTTCTTTCTGCTTGTCATGTGAAATAATGAAATTGTAGTGAAAGGAAAGCAGACAATTAGTTCT
>NW_019733227.1:0-429 GCF_002891405.2 Cryptotermes secundus | reverse complement strand
TTCGTTGCTAACTTGCTGGTTTTGCGTTTCTAGCTTGGTAGCTTTACGTTGCTAGCTTGCTAGAATTGCGTTGCTAGCTTGATAGATATGCGTTGCAAGCTTGCCTTTCTTGCGTTGCTAGCTTGCCAGCTTTGCGTTGCTATCTTGCCAGCTTTGCGTTTCTAGCTTGCTACTTTTGCGTTGCTAGCTTCCTAGATTTGCTTTGCTAGCTTGCTAGCTTTGCGTTGCTATCTTGCTAGTTTTGCGTTTGTAACTTTGCTAACTTTGCGTTTCTAGCGTGCTATCTTTGTGTTGCTAGCTTGCTAGACTGCTAGATATGCGATGCTATCTTGCTAGCTTTGCGCTGAGAGCTTGCCATATTTGCGTTGCAAGATTGCCAGCTTATCGTAGCAATCTTGGCAGCTCTGCGTTGCTATATAGCCAGCATTG
>NW_019733226.1:0-741 GCF_002891405.2 Cryptotermes secundus | reverse complement strand
GGAGAATTTCCGAAAGTTTTCCGAAACTTCTCCGAGAGTTTTCCGAAATNAAAGTTTTCCGAAAATTTCCCGAAACTTTTTCGAAAATTCTCCGAGAGTTTTCCGAAATTTCTCCGAAAGTTTTCCGAAAATTTCCCGAAAGTTATCCGAAAATTCTCCGGGAGTTTTCCGGAATTTCTCCGAAAGTTTTCCAACATTTCTCCGAAAATTTTCTGAAATTTCTCCGGAAATTCGTGAAAATTACAATCAATTTCAGTCAATTACAATGAAAATACAAACAAATTCGATGGAATTCAATCAAATACGATCGAATTTATTAAAAAATATCCAAAAACAAAGAAATTCGATGAAATTCAATCGAATAGATCGAATTTATAAAAAAATATCCCCAAAAAAGTGAGATTCGATCATTACAATTGAATTTAATCAAATACGTTGGCAGCAGTTAAGAACCCATGACGACACGGCGGGCATGTTGCCCACGCGGTTGCAGTTTTGTGTAACCCTGTGGTCAAATTCTGCAATCCAGACATGGAAACGTGCATCGCGAATGGCGTATAAGCATTATGAATAAAAACCGTGTGCATATTCAGAGTATTTGATACTTTTTTTCGAGACAGTCGTTTTAAACGAATGCGGCAGGTATATATATATATACTCACTCACGTTTATGAGATCACTCAAACATGTGAAGAAGTATATCGCATGCTGTATTGTCATGCATGGCTTTTTCATAAGTTT
>NW_019733225.1:319-461 GCF_002891405.2 Cryptotermes secundus | reverse complement strand
AAATAACTTCAAATTTTTCCTTACAATAGCAATGACAGTACCAATAATAACAACAATAATCTAGCGGCTCTGTGATACCGACTGAGACATTGAAATCTTCTGATCCTGGCATAATTACATTGCATTAGTCACTATTTTCCAT
>NW_019733225.1:0-215 GCF_002891405.2 Cryptotermes secundus | reverse complement strand
TTAAATACGCAGCGATGAGACACCATGGGCCCACCCACAACCACCGAGAGTAGCCAATTAGAAGATAACTTTGGAAAATTGAGGACAACAAGGGGAGTTAACTTCCCTCTTTCGTCCACAGCCAATTCATCAAGTTAAAAGATGTAAATTACTGAATTTAGGAGACTTGAGATCTGATCTCAAAGATAATATTCAGTTGTCAGCCGGAGGCTCTA
>NW_019733224.1:0-634 GCF_002891405.2 Cryptotermes secundus | reverse complement strand
ACGCAAAGCTATCAAGATAGCAACGCAAATCTAGCAATCTAGCAAACTAGCCACTCAAAGCTAGCAAGCTAACAACGCCAAGATAACAAAGTAGGAACGCAAAGCTAGCAAGTTGCAACACAAAGCTAGCAATCTAGCAACGAAATCTAGGAAGCAAGAAACGCAAAGCAAGCAAGCAAGGAACGCAAAACTAGCAAGCTAGCAACGCAAAGCTTGTAAGCTTGCAAAGGAAAGATGGCAAACTAGCAACGCAAAACTAGCAATCTAGCATAGCAAAGCTAGAGAGCTAGAAACGCAAAGCTAGCAAACTAGCAACGAAAAGCTAGCGAGCTTGCAACACATATCTAGAAAGATAGCAAGCTAGCAAAGGAAAGCTAGCAATCTAGCAAAGCAAAGCTGGCAAGCAAGCAACACAAAGCTAGCAAGCTAGCAACGAATAGCTGGAAAGCTAAAAACGCAAAGCTGGCAATCTAGAAACGAAATGCAAGCAAGCTAGCAACGCAAAGCTGGCAAGCTAGCAACGCAAAGCTAGAAAATCTAGCAACGCATATCTAACAAGCTAGCAAGCAAACAACAGAAAGCTAGCAAACTAGAAACGCAAAGCTAGCAAGCTAGCAAAGCAAATCTAGCAAGC
>NW_019733223.1:0-657 GCF_002891405.2 Cryptotermes secundus | reverse complement strand
ACACAACTGTGCCCAGTTTACACTGTCACTGAACAGCACTGCCAGGATAACACCAATGTCAACATGTGTTTCACTTTGCATATCACTTTCTTATAAGCAAGCATTCTTCATGCAAACAAGATATGTACATAAAACGGGAAACTTTTGAATCCACTGTGAGTGAATGGAATTCTTAATATTTTTAGAACACTACACATCACTGTATACATTATACACAAAAATATAACCTCACACTAGAGAATTTAAACTTCACTTTACACTCCACATTATTGTGACCAAAACAACATAAACTATACCCACAACACTACCACAAAAAAATACGATGTAAATACAAATAATAAATTCCTCAATGGGTACTAGAAATTCACTTTGCACCCTCTTCTCACAAGTACCTACACTAATGCAAAAAAAGAATTATATCATTTTGACTAATAACCTACACACATCTCTCATACTCAGAGGCTACATACCAAATATGCCCTCATTAAATCTAATTCACTCTCATTCCATATAACCACTAATACACATCTTGTGCAAATGACTGTACACACTTCACACGAGATTATAAACAATAGTGCAACAATAACCTCAAACACATACTGTCTTTCACTGCACACCCACTATACTTATATGCACTTACTTTCGTTAAATCGATAA
>NW_019733222.1:0-490 GCF_002891405.2 Cryptotermes secundus | reverse complement strand
AAGCTAGGAAGCTAGCAACGCAAAGCTAACAAGCTAGCAACGCATGTGTAGCAAGCTAGAAACTGAAAATTAGCAAGCTAGAAACGCAAAGCTGGCAAGCTATCAACGCATAGCTGGAAAGCTAACAATGCAAAGCTGGAAAATTAGGAACGCAAAGCAGGCAAGCTAGCAACGCAAAGCTGGCAAGTTAGCAACGCAAAGCTGGCAAGTTAGCAACGCAAATTTAGCAAGGAACGAATGAAATGCTAGCAAGCTAGCTACGCAAATCTAGCAATGTAGCAAAGTAGCAACGGAAAGATAGCAAGCTAGCAATGCAAAAGTAACAGGGTAGCAATGCAAAGCTATCATACAGCTACGCAAATCTAGCAAGATAGCAACGTAGCAACGCATAGCTAGCAACGCAATCTAGGAAGTTAGGAACACAAAGCTAGGAAGGTAGCAACGTAAAGCTACAAAGCTAGCTACCCAAACTAGCAAGCTAGCTACCCAA
>NW_019733221.1:0-487 GCF_002891405.2 Cryptotermes secundus | reverse complement strand
CCAGTAGAATCTCTGCCGAACCTTATTCAGAGTTTTATTAACACCAAAGTGACCTCGTGACGGTCCACCGTGGAGTTCGCTCAGAACGTCCATCACCCTGCTCCGAGGAATAATTATCTGGTGGGGGATTCCCAGTCACGCTCTAGTACGCCGTTTCTCACAGAGAGCGATTTCCACGGGGACCAGTAGCTGTTGTACGTGGGACTCCGATCCGCGATGTCCTGCCATTCCGGTCGTTGGCCGTTTTCTACTTCCTGTAGAATAGGCCCTATGTCCGAGTCTTTTAGCTGTTCCTCTCTTAGGGTAACAGGGTCCCAACAGGCTGCCGGTAGGGTTCCAATAACGCGTATTTGCTTTACCTCTGCCCGTGTCTCAACATTGAAGCAGTGCGCACATTGGTCTTTGCAGGTTTGTCTAGAAAGAATTCAACGAAATCTGTATCATTTAAACCTAAAATTCTTTGACTTTTTCAAGTTAAAAAAAGGAA
>NW_019733220.1:0-561 GCF_002891405.2 Cryptotermes secundus | reverse complement strand
TGCATGCTTAGACTGAAATCTAAATTGACGTTTTCATTGTCATTGCGCTGTAGGTTTATTTTTAGACCAGGGTAGTCATAACAACAAATTAGGAAACGTATGCACAATGTGACACTTCTGGCACGTTCACTGTGCCACTGCCTCTTAGCAGTATAAAAAGCCCTTTTGTTCCTTAATTCGAAAGGCGCACGGTATGCATTTCTGTGCGCCTTATTCGAATGTTATAAAAAGGGAAACCACTTTTTTTGAGGGCCTTGAACTGATTCATGTTCGGATCCACAGGGCAACAGCCAAATCCATTGGCCAAACCCACCCGGATCACAGCAGCCCAGCTAAATGACCACTGCTCTTAAGTTTAAATCAGGCGATGAAGTTCCTTTTTTTTTGAGAAAGAGAGCAAACTTGAAACACGAAAATTTAAATCTCTGTCTCCTGTAACAAGCGTATGAGGCATGTTCGAGGGAAGCGTTCAAACCCAGCACAGATGTCATCCGGATTCTCTTCAGCGAGCACTCGGCAGTTTGATTCGGTTCTTTATTTTTGTCCAATAATGACCTCCTA
>NW_019733219.1:0-1479 GCF_002891405.2 Cryptotermes secundus | reverse complement strand
TATATATAATTGTAACCCAATTCTTTGAAATATTCACGTTAAAATTAAGGATTTCAACAATTTTTAAAAGATTTTACTCTAAATTAAGGAATTTCTTCAAATTTTTTTATCACTGTATTATGTAAAGAATTTAAAAAAAATTTCTGAAAATCTAAGTTAAATTAAAGAATTTAAACAAATTATGAACGAAATCAACCTATTTCTGGACGATTTTTCCGAATATTCTTTGACAATTTCATGTTAATCTATAAAATTACAGACAATATGTGAAAGATTTCTTACTATTAAATGGAATTCTGTCCAAATTATTGACGATTTCTACATTATATTAGGAAAATTTAAGTCAATTCTGATTGATATTTTGTTTATTTTAATGAATATATAAAGAAGGGTTTGAAAGATTTCAAAGTAATATATGGAATTTTTGAAAAATTATTATTCCAGATTTCAAGTAATTATAAAGAATTTAAAAAAAATTACAAAGATTCCACTATAATATATGGAAAACTATTGATTTTTTATCGATATTTATTTATTAACCCATTTTAATCAAATTATGAACATTTTATGATTCTTTAAGGAATACTAAACTAATTTTGACTTTCTTAAATCAAATTTATTCAATTTTAACCAATAACTCCTTCTCGATTTCAACATGATATAAATTATATTAATTATGTTCTGCTAGATTTCACATAATTTTGGGAATTCTAGCAGACTTGTTGAAGATTTCATTATATTTCCGTAATTCTAAAGAAAATTAGGATCATACGCAATTAACTTAAAGAATTTTAATTGAATTTTGAACGTATTGAATTAAATATATATAATTGTAACCTAAAATGTTTTGAAATGATCACGTTAAAATAAAGAATTTCAACGAATTTATAAAAGTTTTCACTCTAATTTAAGGAATTCCTTCCAATTTCTGATTATTGCTGTATTATCTAACGAATTTAAACAAATGTTCTGAAAATCTACGTTAATTTAAAAATTTAAACAAATTATGAACGAAATC
The DNA here is from genome assembly GCF_002891405.2 of Cryptotermes secundus. Taxonomy (NCBI): domain Eukaryota; kingdom Metazoa; phylum Arthropoda; class Insecta; order Blattodea; family Kalotermitidae; genus Cryptotermes; species Cryptotermes secundus. The sequence continues at coordinate 461 of NW_019733219.1, read as the reverse complement.
AACCTATTTTTTGACGATTTTTCAGAATATTCTTTAACGATTTCATGTTAATTTAATAAATTACAGACATTATGTGAAAGATTTCTTATTATTAAGTGGAATTCTTTCCAAATTATTGACGATTTCTACATTATATTAGGGAAATTTAAGTCAATTCTGATTGATATTATGTTTATTTTATTGAATATAAACCATGTTTCGAATGATTTCAAGGTAATGAATGGAATTTTTTAAAAATAATTATTCCAGATTTCAAGTATTTATAAAGAATTTCAACAAATTGTCAAGATTCCACTTTAATTTATGGAAATCTATTGAATTTTTTACCGATATTTATTTATAAATTTTTTAATCAAATTTTGAAGAAATTTATGAATCTTTAAGGAATAATAAAATAATTTTTTCCTTTTTAAACAAAATTCATTTAATTTTAACCAATAACTCCATCTCGATTTCATCTT
>NW_019733218.1:0-823 GCF_002891405.2 Cryptotermes secundus | reverse complement strand
TTGCGTTCCAAATTTGCTAGCTGTGCGTTGCTAGCTTGCCAGGTTAGCGTTCCTAGTTTGCCATCTTTGCGTTGCTAGCTTGCCTGGTTTGCATTTATAGATTGTCAGATTTCCTTTGTTAGCATTCCAGCTATGCGTTGCTATCTGGCAAACTTTGCTTTGCTAGCTTGCCTGCTTTGTGTTGCTACTTTCCAGCTTTCCGTTTCTAGCTTGCTAGCTTTATGTTGCTATCTTGTTAGCTTTTCATAGCTTGCTTGCTTGCTTGATTTGCGTTTTTCATGCTAGCTTTGCTTTGCTAGCTTGCTAGCTTTTCGAAGATAGATAGCTAGCTTTGCGTTGATAGCTTGCTAGCTTGCTATATATGCGTTGTTAGCTTGCAAGCTTAGCGTTCCTAGCTTGACAAATTTTACGTTGCTAGCTTGCCAGCTTTGCATTCCTAGCTTGCTAGATATGCGTGACTAGCTTGCTAGCTTTGCGTTGCTAGCTTGCTAGTTTTTTTGCTAGTTTGCTAGATTTGCTTTGCTTGCTTGCTTGCGTTGCGTTCCTTCCTTGTTAGTTTTGAATTCCTAGCTTGCTAGATTTGCGTTGCTAGCTTGCTAGTTTTTTTGCTAGTTTGCTAGATTTGCTTTGCTTGCTTGCTTGCCGTTTCATGCTTGATAGCTTCTCGTTGTTAGCGTGCTAGATTTGCGTGGCTAGCTTGCTAGCTTTGCGTTGCTATTTTGGTAGCCTTGGGTTGCTAGCTTTCTAGATTGCTAGATATTCGTTGCTAGCTCCATAGCTTTGCGTTGCAATCTTGCTAGCTTTTCGTTGCTAGCTTGCTAGC
>NW_019733217.1:724-1371 GCF_002891405.2 Cryptotermes secundus | reverse complement strand
AGTTTAAAATTTTTAACTATCTTTGATTGAATGAAAATTTTATTAAAATTGATAAATTATTGAAGTAATTATCAGAAAATTGAAGGAATTCCTTATCTAGCGTGAACCATTTTATGAATTATTTGAAACTCTTTATCTTAACTTGAAGAAGTCAAGAATTTTATGGTAAAATTATATAGATCTTGTTGAAAATCTTCAAAATTCAATAAAAATTCTCTAAATTACTTTCGAATCGTTGAAAATTTTTTTTAATTTCCTGAAATATTGCGTAAATCGTCACAGATACTGTTAGAGTTCCTAAACTTAGAGTGAAATTTATCACAGAGATTTGACATTATTTATATTAATTGAAATCGAAAAAGAATTTTGGTTTAAAATTATATAAATTAGGTTGAAGGAGATCAAAATTTGGTTTAGAATTGCTTGAAATATCACAAAATAACTAAAATTTCAATAAAATTAAAAAAATAAATATCGTCAAAATATTGTAAAAAATACCACTAATTAATATGGAATCACTAAAAATTGGTAGGAATTCTCTATATTTACTTGAAATATTAAATATTTTTTGGTCAATATTTCATAAATTACATTGAAATAATTCAAATTCTGGTTTATATTCGTTAAATTTAACATATCATCTATAA
>NW_019733217.1:0-262 GCF_002891405.2 Cryptotermes secundus | reverse complement strand
CTGCTACAGTAGAACTCGCTGGTAGCGACATTAGAACTGAATCGCAGCCACTGTGCAGCTCACTTATATAGCTGCAGTGCTTGCTTGTTGCGTAATGAGTGCCACGTCATCCTGTTAAGTCACCGCTGTTGATTCGCCTTGCATAGTTACCCGGTTACGTGGCTCGGCTATCTTCGGAACCGTTCGGCTCTCTTCGGCTCCGCTCGTGGCGTCACCACGCATAGCTGCCAGGATGCGGGGTGAATACTCGCCTATTACGCGA
>NW_019733216.1:0-336 GCF_002891405.2 Cryptotermes secundus | reverse complement strand
AAACAAGCAAGCTAGAACGCAAAGCTAGCAAGCTAGGAATGGAAAACTACCAAGTTAGCAACGCAAATATACCAAGCAAGCAACGCACAACTAGCAAGCTAGCAACGCAAAGCAAGCAATCTAGCAACGCAAAACTAACAAGCTAGCAACGCAAATTACCCAGCTAGCAAAGCAAAGCTAGCATGCTAGCAAAGCCAATGTAGCAAACTTGCAAAGCAAAGCTACCAAGCTAGGAACGTAAAGCTAGCAAGCTAGCAACGCATAAGATGAAATCTAACAACGCAAACCTGACATCCTACAAATGCAAATCAGGCAAGCTAGCAATGCAAATCTGGC
>NW_019733215.1:0-258 GCF_002891405.2 Cryptotermes secundus | reverse complement strand
AATGAGATTATAGAATTTCAAAGAACAGGATGTTATGATTTGATGTACATGAAGACAAAACACTAGGATGGAAAGAGAATCATGGGATTCAAAATATTGGCATCGAAGACTCCCAGGGGAATAGAATAGTAGATCAGAGGCAAGAGCTGAATATTTGGGAAAATTATATTACAAAACTCTATGATCGACCTAATCGGCCAGAAACCTTAGAATTTGAAGCGGAAGAAGAAGTAGATACAGACAAGAAAGGACCATATA
>NW_019733214.1:0-403 GCF_002891405.2 Cryptotermes secundus | reverse complement strand
AGGAGAACCTTAGTAAATAACACAGTAATTGTGTAAATCTGGTACCCTAATATTATGGTAAAAGTCTCTGTATCAGACTTCATATAGTTGCGATAGTATTGCAATATAGGGAACACTGTTTAACTACACTTTAAATTAAAATATCATATATGCTGCATTATATACATGTTCCTAGATGGATTCTAGGCACAGGAATTAAATATATGATCTATATATTTTAATTACTTCATAAAATTCAGCTTGAAAATGAAGTTCTGTTAAGGATTTTGATCTTAACCAGCACACACACTTTTTGATGTGTATATTGTTGTGTGTGTGCGATTCATAGACGGGTTTTTTATTAGATGATTGGATTTATTGACACCTTATATACACCACTCGGAACTACAGGCAATTACAGCGC
>NW_019733213.1:0-663 GCF_002891405.2 Cryptotermes secundus | reverse complement strand
AGACAGCATTCTTCATAGTCACCGCTATGAAACCTCAAATCTTACGCAGTATAAATTCCATTTGAGTTGCTGAGAGTCGTTGGATCGAATTTAAGAAACAGTTTAACATGNCTTCTGAAGCAGCTGTAGGTAAGAAAGTTGATGTATCTCTGAAATCCTTCTGCAAAGTTATGTTGACAAATCTAGTTCTAGGAAATAATTTTAATTAACTGAACATTCGAATCAGTCTCATAAAATTTGTCTTAACTAAGTAGGCGATAACTTTTTGAATTGTAAACTGTTCATCTCCAAGAAATGACCAGACAAAAATAATCATAATTATTTTAACATCACCAAGTCCGCGATATAGGCATGATGTCGCCAATTTCGTTAATATTAGTGAGAGGCTGCCTTTCTTTCGTTTAATTTAGTGCTATTTTGTATTCTTTGAACGTCATACTTTGAAGAAGGTGGTTGATTTACATCTTTGTTTTCAACTAATTAGTGGGGGCTCGTCGTGTTTTTCACACGATAATACTTTCTCCTGATATATGAAACTTGCGCGGTGTGTTCATTGATTCCTGAAACATTCTTAAGAATAAATTTCCATTTATGAATTCTGAGCAAGGAGACTTAATGGAATGTGAATATTCGCAGGACCTTCAAAGATATCTAGACGAGTCA
>NW_019733212.1:0-758 GCF_002891405.2 Cryptotermes secundus | reverse complement strand
ATAGTCATATAATTTAACTTGACACTGTACATTTTGGTAATTTCAGAAGATTTATTTACGGCTATGATAAAGGACAGATGTCCCCATCCTGAAACTCATTTTCTTAAAATACTACCATTCTCAGTCCCATATACACAAACGGTGTGCAGAACAATACCATGTTATTCAGCAGTGCGTAAGAGACGATTGCATATTCAACTAAAACACACATTGTACTCGGTTCCTTACATATGTAGTGTGATTTTATAAGCAAGATGCTCAAATGTTACGTGTTTAAGATAACGCATTGTATAAATATGTATATAGTCATATAATTTAAATTTACACCATACATTTTGGTAATTTCACAAATTTTATTTACGGCTATGACGGAGGACCGATGTCCTCATCCTGAAACTCGTGTTCTTAAAATACTAACATTCTCAGTCAAATATACGCAAATTGGTTGGAGCTAAACAAAACGATGTTATTCAGCTGTGCGAACGAAACGATTGCATTTACAACTAAAAACACACGNAATACTACCATTCTCAGTGCCATATAGACAAGTCGGTCACCAAAAAAAAAACGATATTATTCAGCAGTGTGAATGAAACTATTGCATTTTCAAAGAAAAACACACATTGTACTCGGTTCCTGTCATATGTAGAATGATTTTAAAAGCAAGAAATTCAAACTTTTACGTGTTTAAGATAAGACATTGTATAAATATCTATATAGTCATAATTTAACTTGACACCGTACATTTTGGTAATTTC
>NW_019733211.1:0-626 GCF_002891405.2 Cryptotermes secundus | reverse complement strand
TTGCGTTTCTTGATTGCATGATTTGCTTTGCTAGCTTCAAATTTTGCGTTGCTAGCTTGCCAGCTTTGCGTTTCTAACTTGCTAGATTAGCGTTTCTAGCTTGCTAGCTTTGCGTTGCTACCTTACTAGATTTCCGTTGCTAGCTTCCTAGCTTTGAGTTGCTAGCTTGCTAGTTTTGCTTTCCATGCTTTCTTGCTTTCTTTGCGTTTATTGCTTCCTAGCTTTGCGTTGCTAACTTGCTAACTTGGCCTTGGTAGCTTGCTATCTTTGCGTTGCTAGCTTGGTAGATTGCTAGATTTGCGTTGTTAACATGCTAGCATTCGTTGCTCTCTTGCTGGCTTTGCGTTGCTACCTGCTAGCTTTGCGTTTCTAGCTTACTAGTTTTGGTTTGCAAATTTGGTAGCTAAGCGTTGCTATCTTCCTAGCTTTGCTTTCTAGCTTGCTAATTTTGCGTTGCTAGCATGGTAGGTTTGCGTTGCTAGCTTGGTAGCTTTGCGATACTAGCTTGTTAGCTTGAGAAATTTGCGTTGCTATCTTGCTAGTTTTGCGTTGCTATCTTGCGAGCTTTACGTTTCTAGCTAGCTAGGTATGCGTTTCTAGCTTGCCAGCTTTGCGTTGTTAGCTTG
>NW_019733210.1:0-439 GCF_002891405.2 Cryptotermes secundus | reverse complement strand
TGAGTTTTCTGAATACTCCTCAACTGTGCAGTATTTACACCAGACAGTTAGGGAGCCAATCCATTAGAACGAAACTTAAGGTCTCTGCGGAGGATAGATTTAATTAGAAGCGGAAGGCAACTCATCTTCTGCTTCTACTTTGATTTATTTGGCCGTCTGGCCTGTTCCAGTCAAAATTAATCTAGAACTACGGATCATATAGACAGTCGGTAGGACTCCTTGGACGGGGGATCATCCCTACCGCAAGGCTGCTAGCTATACAGAATACAAACACAGAAGAAAAGGGAACAGGCATTCATGCCTCGAGTGCGATTCGAACCCACGATCCCAGTGTTCTAACGCGGAAAGACATTTAGTGCCTTACACCGCGCAGCCACTGTGCCCGGCGGTAACCTTGAGCCGATCTCTTCGGCTCACTGCAAGAGGTGGCTCTTGCAGA
>NW_019733209.1:295-498 GCF_002891405.2 Cryptotermes secundus | reverse complement strand
TGCAATAAAAATGCTGATCGAACGTAATTTTGGCTCATATCACTATAATACACGTATCAATACTACTTTGCATGAAGTGCTAATCGAACTGGCTCGACGACTGAAAAGTTTTTACACAGTATGTTATAGAAATTTAACTGGGATCTACAAATTTTACTTGAAGCATTTTTCGACCAAGCAGGGTGAATAGATTTACAATTCAT
>NW_019733209.1:0-260 GCF_002891405.2 Cryptotermes secundus | reverse complement strand
GCTGGCCTTTGTAATTTTACAACAAGGAAGGAAGCTTGTGATAATATTTAAATAAATTTGTAATTAGAAAAAGCAGGCAGTGATCGGTATTGATAACTGAAATGAGTTTAATAATAGATACTCAGAGACAGAGCAAATAGAAAAACAGATCTGTCATATTCCTTGTCTATTTTATAGTAATATTAGACTGTACGTCATGTAAGCATTTTAACAGACCCGCTACAAGATTTGCATAAGCAGTAAATGGATATTGATTTGTG
>NW_019733208.1:0-410 GCF_002891405.2 Cryptotermes secundus | reverse complement strand
ATACGCGACAGTTGGTGTCAGAAGTGGGATTAGGACTTACACACGATATCAAGGAGATTCGTACTCCAAACACGTGATAATTTGGTGTCAGAATTTTTACGAACTTAAACACGCCTGACAAATAATTGGATTTTTGTGCATCGAGTATTCTACTGCTACCAAATGGAGATGCAGCAGATGATGGAACTTCTCCTGAAGGAATTCAGAACCTTTCGCGGGGAGAAGGAGGCAAACAGGAAGAAAGACAAAGAAGAGATGGAGGAAGAGAGAAGGAAAGAGGAGGAAAAAAGGAAGGCGGAGGAGGAAGAGAGAAGGAAAGAGAAGGATGAGATGGAAGCAAATAGAAAAAAAGACAGAGAAGAATACCTGGCGAAGTTAGGATTAACTGAAGAGGAAGCAAGTATCAGGCT
>NW_019733207.1:0-588 GCF_002891405.2 Cryptotermes secundus | reverse complement strand
AATGTAGCTGACAGAGACGTTGGGCAGTATATAATTTCACTGAAATTAATGTAAGTTATCCCGGAGAAGACAGTAGTGATCAAAACATTTTGCAAAAATACAACATTTTACATGATTGACTAGAACTGGGTTCAGACATCGTGCAGATGGTATATATATGCATATTAACAAATTTATGTTTGATTAGTGATTGCATTGTGTTCTGATGATATTGTTCTGAACTGTGCTTCATTTATTCAGGAGAAAATTAAGAGGAGATTGAATTCAGGAAATGCTTGCTACCATTCAGTCCAGAATATTTTACTTCTCAGTAGCCTCATGACATACATGAGTAGCATGATTGTAATGCTGATAATAAATGTACCGTGCAATAATCTTTATCTTGAAACAGAACATTCACATGTCTTGGATGGAAAAGTGTTCATATTTTTTTGGATTATGTTACATAAGCATGTCTTAAGGGTTTTTGTCCAGCTGAGCGACTATCAGCTTCACAAGAAACGCTTTTCTTCATGTAGTCAGGCAATTCTTGACAAGAGAATTTGATGAATATGACTATTGCTAGGCAATGGTTTAGAAAGCATTGCC
>NW_019733206.1:0-263 GCF_002891405.2 Cryptotermes secundus | reverse complement strand
ACTCATTCCACTGATCAGACAATTTTTCCTTATGCCAAATAGAAGAAATTAGATTGTGGATCTTAGAACGTAATATTTCGCCTCTTGCTTGAATAAGTTCTGCCGGAATTTGATCACTACCTGGCGATTTATACTCTTTCAATTTTGCAATAGCACTTTCAGCCTCAAAAGGGCTAGGATCAGGAATTAACGGCTCAGTTGTATCGATTTCTGTCTGCCAATAACTGAGAGTAGTAGTTCCTCCACCTATTCAAAATGTTGTG
>NW_019733205.1:0-557 GCF_002891405.2 Cryptotermes secundus | reverse complement strand
AGCAAATTACAACGCAAAGCTAGCAAGCTAGCAACGCATATCTAGAAAGATATTAAGCTAGCATTGGAAAGTTTGCAAGCTAGGAACGCAAAACTGGCAAGCTAGCAACGCAAAGCTTTCAAGCAAGCAACGCATAGCTTGCAAGATAGCAACGCAAAGCTGGAAAGCTCTCAACGCAAAGCTGGCGAGCTAGCAACGCAAACTGGCAAGATAGAAACGCAAAGCTGGCAAGCTAGCAACCTAAATTGGCAAGCTAGCAACGCATATCTAGCAAGCTAGCAACAGAAAGCTAGCAAGCTAGCAACGGAAAGCTAGAAAGCTAGCAACGCAAAGCTAGAAAGCTAGCAACGTAAAGTTAACAACCTAGGACCGCAAAGCAAGCAAGCTAGTAACGCAAAACTAGCAAGCCTACAACGCAAACAAGCAAGCTAGCAACGCAAATCTAGCAAGTTAGAAACGCAAATCTAGCAATATAGCATGCTAGAAACTCAAAGCTAGCAAGCTATCAACGGCAAGCTACAAGGAAGCAACTGAAAGCTAGGAAGCTAGAAAAGCAA
>NW_019733204.1:0-614 GCF_002891405.2 Cryptotermes secundus | reverse complement strand
TTGCTTTGCTATCTACCTAGCTTTGCGTTGATATCTTGCTAGCTTCGCGTTTCTAGCATGGTAACTTATCTTTGCTAGCTTGCTAGCTTTGTGTTGCTACCTTGCTAGCTTTCCGTTGCTAGCTTGCAATCTTCCAGTTGTTCGCTTGCTAGCTCTGCGTTTCTAGCTTGATAGATTGCTAGATTTGCGTTGCTAGCTTGCTAATTTTGCTTTGCTATCTTACTAGATTTAGGTTGCTAGCTTGCTAGCTTTTCGTTACTAGCTTGCTAGCTTTGCGTTGCTAACTTCCTAGCTTTGCGCTGTGACCTTGCTAGATTTGCGTCGCTAGATTGCTACCTTGATAGATTTTCCTTGGTAGCTTGCTAGCTTTGCGTTGAAAGCTTGCTAGATTTGCGTTGCTATGTTGCTAACTTTGCGTTGCAAACTTGCTAGCTCTGCGTTGCTAGCTTGCTATCTTGCTAGATTTGATTTGCTAACTTACTATTTTGCGTTGCAACTTTCCAGCTTTTCGTTGCTAGCTGGCTAACTTTGCGTTGGTAGCTTGATAGCTTTGCGTTGGTAGCTTGCTAGGTTTGCGTTTCTATCTTTCAAGCTTCCCGTTGCTAGCTTGCTAG
>NW_019733203.1:0-402 GCF_002891405.2 Cryptotermes secundus | reverse complement strand
CTACCTCGAAAAACGTACATTGGATTTTCATGCTACCCAGTTATTATAGGCTAGGCAAGAAAAATCAGAAAGTGTTTCAGAATGGGTGCAAAAGATCCAAACATTAGGCTCGAAATTTAGAGAAGTAGCACTGATGGATTGTTCAGAAGAAAAAGAGCAGGAATTCTCACGTTATCAGATAAGGTGAGGAACATATGCTTCGAACAAGGACTATTTTCTGATAGAATACAGACTATTGTCCGTAGTCGGAATTTCGAGGATTTCGATGGAATCGCAGAAACTGCGTTGGTAGAAGAATGTGCCATTGTGTCTAGAGCAGAGAGTACAAGACCTCCGGTTCAATCCCAGTGCAGTGCCCGATCTGCAGAAGGTCGGGGCACACCAGCAGTAACTGTTTCTCCA
>NW_019733202.1:0-743 GCF_002891405.2 Cryptotermes secundus | reverse complement strand
AAGATAGCAACGGAAAATTAGCAATCTATGAAGCTAGCAAAGCAATCAATAGAGCAAGCAACGCAAAGCTAGCAAACTATCAACGCAAAGCTTGCAAGCTACCAACGCAAAGCTAGGAAGGTAGAAAGTTGGCCACGCAAATCCAGCAAGCTGGCAACGAAAACTGTCAAGCTAGAAACACAAACCTGTCAAGCTAGCAACGCAAAGCTAGCAATCTAGCATCGCATAGCTAGCAAGATAGCAACGCATATCATGCAAGCATTATCGGAATGCTAGCAAGCTAGGAAAGCAAAGCTGGCAAGGAAGAAATGCTTTGCTAAAAGCTAACAAAGCAAAGCTGGCAATTTAGAAACGCAAAGCAGGGAAGATAGCAACGCAAAGCAGACAAGCTAGCAACACAAATCTGGCAAGCTAGCAACGCAAAGCTAGCAAGCTAACAAAGCATATATAACAAGATAGCAAGCTAGCAACGGAAAGCTAGCAATCTAGGAACGCAAAACAATCAAGCTAGCAAAGCAAAGCTAGCAAGCTAGCAACGCCAAGCTAGCTAGGTATAAACGTAAAGCTAGCAATCTAGCAACGCAAATCTAGCAAGAGAGCAACGAAAAACTGTCAAGCTAGAAACGGAAAGCTAGCAAGTTAGCAACGCATATCTAGCAAGATTACTACGCAAACGTAGCAAGCTAGCTACTCAAAGCTAGCAAGCTAGAAACGGAGAGCTGGCAAGCTATCAACGTAAAAGT
>NW_019733201.1:0-763 GCF_002891405.2 Cryptotermes secundus | reverse complement strand
CTTTGGTTTGCTAGCTTGGAAGCTTTGCGTTGATATCTTTTAGCTTTCCGTATTTATCTTGGCTGCTTTGCGTTGCTAGTTTGCTAATTTTGAGTTACTACCTTGCTAGCTTTGCGTTGCTTGCTTGGTATCATTGCTTTGCTAGCTTGCTAACTTTGTGTTCTAGCTTGCCTGCTTGGCGTAGCTAGCTTGCTAGCTTTGCGTTTATATCATGATAGATTTCGTTGCTAGCTTGCTAGCATTGCGTTGCTAGCTTGCTAGCTTTGTTTGCTATCTTGTAGCTTTGCTTTGCTAGCTTGCTAGATTTGCGTTGCATGGTTGCTAGCTTTGCGTTTCTAGCTTGCTATCTTTGCGTTGCTAGCTTGCTAACTTTGCTTTCTTGCTTGCTTTGGATTTCTTGTTTGCTAGCTTTGCTGTTCTAGCTTGCTAGCTTTGCTGTGCTAGCTTGCTAGCTTTGCTTCGCTAGCTTGCTATCTTTGCGTTGCTAGCTTGGTAGCCTTGCATTTATAACTTGCTAGTTTGCGTTGCCAACTTGATAGGTTTGCGTTCCTACCTTGGTAGCTTCGCGTTGCTAGCTTGCTAACTTTGCGTTGCTAGCTTGCTTGCTTCCCGTTACTTGCTTGCTAGGTATGATTTGAAATTTTGCCAGCTTTGCGTTGCTAGCTTGCCACCTATGCGTTGCAAGCGTGCTAGCTTTGCGTTTATAGATTGCTAGCTTCTCGCTGCTAATTTTCTTGGTATGCGTTGCTAGCTTGCCAGCTTT
>NW_019733200.1:516-1286 GCF_002891405.2 Cryptotermes secundus | reverse complement strand
ATTTGGGTTGCTTTCTTGCTAGATTTGCATTGCTCCCTTGCAAGCATTACGTTGCTTGCTTGTTAGCTTTCGTTTGCTAGGTTACTAGCTTTGCGTTACTAGCTTGCTAGATTTGCGTTGCTAGATTGCTAGCTTTGCTTTCCTAGTTTGCTAGATTTGCGTTGCTAGCTTGCTACCTTTTTTCGTTGCTATCTTGCTAGCTTTGCGTTTCTAGCTTGCAAGAGTTGCGGTTCTTGCTTGCTAGCATTAAGTTGCTAGCTTGTTAAATTTTCTTTGGTAGCTTGCTAGCTTTGCGTTGCTAGTATGCAGACATTGTGATGCTAGATTCGTAGCTTGAGAGATTTGCGTTGCTCGCTTCTTATTTTTGCGTTGCTTGGTTACTAGCTTTGCGTTGCTTGCTTCCCGGCTTTCGTTTCGTTGTTTGCTTGCTTGCTTTGTGTTACTTGCTTACTAGTTTTGCGTTGCTAGCTTACTATTTTTTCGTTTCTAGCTTGCAATCATGCTAAATTTGCGTAGCTACCTTGCTATATTTTCTTTGCTAGATTGCTAGCTTTGCTTTGCTAGTTTGCTAACTTTACGTTGCCAGCTTGCTAGGTTTTTGCTATCTTTCTAGCTTTTCTTTGCTAGCTTGCTTCTTTTCCGTTGTTGCCTGCTAGATTTGCGTTGCTTGTTTGTTAGCTTGCTAGATTTCAGTTGCTAGCTTGCTAGATTTGCATTGCTAATTTGCTAGCTTTGCGTTGTTACCTTCCTATCTTTTACGTTGCTAGCTT
>NW_019733200.1:0-258 GCF_002891405.2 Cryptotermes secundus | reverse complement strand
CTAGCTTGCTAGCTCTGCGTTGCTAGCTTGCTAGCTTTGCGTTGCTAGCTTGCTAGCTTAACGTTGTTGGCTTGCTACCGTAGCGTTCCAAGCTTGTTAGCTTTGCGTTGCTAGCTTGCTAGCTTTGCGTTTCTAGCTTTCTATCTTTGTGTTGCTAGCTTGCTAGCTTTATGTTGTTAGCTTGCTAGATTGCGTTGCTAGCTTGATAGATTTCGTTGCTTGTTTGCTAGCTTTGCGTTGCTAGCTTGCTAGCTTTTG
>NW_019733199.1:0-690 GCF_002891405.2 Cryptotermes secundus | reverse complement strand
GGCTCTGGTAGGTTGCGCATGAACTTACGGCTAGTGACTCACAGCTCTCAAGGACAAAGAGATAAGGGTCTCAGCTGACAGGTACGTATAGTGCGTGGACCTGCAAGAAGACCACACTTTTCTCGGGCCATTATCTCCGTAACCGTTCAACTTTGGACATATCGGCATACTTCAACATAAGGAACACCCTCCCGAAGTTTGGTCCATTCCTCCTGGGACACCCTGTATAAAATATAAAGGAAAACTCATTTGGTCGCCTCGTAATAGTAATCTCTATAACAAACTACAATAATCCTTGGAATTTAAACGCAAAAAGATTTTTTTTTCACGTCCCAAATGATCCAAATTACACATTAATCACAACATATTAAAAGCAACATCCTGTATAATAACACTAGTAGCAAGTGGAGGTATGATATTAGCTTATCTCCAAGGCGCCCCTTGATTCCTGGAACACTATCTCTCTCTGCTGGCGCACCCAATAACTTTAATAGCATACCAACTCCCACTCAGCGTAAGGATTGCACGTTTCGCAACTCACTTTAAACAACGTATACTAACTGGTCAAAACGATTGCTAATTAATGTTACTTTGGCTCAGATTAATCAAACGAGTTTTTTTTACAACTCTTGACAATTTGGCACCTAAGGTTTTAAATGACTCAAATGGTACAACCCTTTAAATTTTCCA
>NW_019733198.1:0-396 GCF_002891405.2 Cryptotermes secundus | reverse complement strand
TTAGAGAAATTTTTAAAGGATTTTAAAATTATAACTAAAGATTTTTTTAGTGCTATTACAGAAAAACCAAAATTGACGTGTGCAAAATAATCTACATACCAGACAGATATCAACGAGGTAGATGTTGATAATAAGGAAGAAATAACAATGTGTTTTTTAAATGTTAAATTTTAGACTGGGTTCAGTGTGGCAGTAATGTAAGAGTATACACCTGATGATGGCTGTTAGAGGCTGAAACATGCAGTGTAGAGGAGAACAAGATCAAGGACATATAATATATATTGTTTGCACTTGGGACGGATTTTGTATCATTTAAAATGAAAATTAATGACTTTTTTAAAAAGTAGTAATGCAAATTGGACTTGACAGTGGAAATATTATCACTGGTATGTTTTT
>NW_019733197.1:0-727 GCF_002891405.2 Cryptotermes secundus | reverse complement strand
CTTACCAAGCTAGCAACGAAAAGCTAGCAAGCTAGCAAGGCAAACTTAGCAAGCCAGCAATTCAATGCAAGCAAGCAAAAATCGCTAAGCAAGCAAGCAAGCAAGGAAAATCTATCAGGATAGCAAAGCAAAGCAATCAAGCTAGCAATGCAAAGCTAGCAATCTAGCAACTGGAAGCTAGCAAGCTTGCAACGAAAAGATAGCAAGCTAGAAACGCAAATCTAGGAATTAACCAACGCAAAACTAGCAAGCTAACAACGCAAATCTAGCAAGCTAGCAACGCAAAAATACCAAACTTGCAAGCTAGCAACGCAAAGATAAAATCTAGGAAATCAAAGATGGCAAGCTAGCAACGCAAAGCTAGCAAGCTAGTAACGGGAACTATCAAGGTAGCAACGCAAAGACAACAAGCTAGCCAAGCAAATCTAGCAAAGCTAGAAACGCAACACATTCAAGTTAGCAACGCAAACTTGCAAGCTAGCAACGCAAAATTGGCAAGCTACCAACGCTTAACTAGCAATCTAGCAAGCTAGCAACGCAAAGCTGATATGGAAGCAACGCAAAGCTGGCAAGATAGAAAGCTAGCAACGCCAAAACTAGCAAGCTTGATCGCAATTCTTGAAAGCTAGCAACGCAAAGATACCAAGCTAGCAACGTAAACCTAGGAAGCTAGAAACGAAATGCTAGCAAGCTTGCAACGCAAATCTACCAAGCTAGCAACGCAAAG
>NW_019733196.1:926-1067 GCF_002891405.2 Cryptotermes secundus | reverse complement strand
GGTGGTGGCAGAACCAGGGTCACACAAAGACTTAGTACGACCGGGTCCATCAACTCCCACCCCATGAAGGCCTCATGTGGAACCCCCAGGGCGACTCTTGAGTGATATGCAGAAAAATACTCTCGTGAAAATTGTGAACAG
>NW_019733196.1:0-609 GCF_002891405.2 Cryptotermes secundus | reverse complement strand
TGAACAGTGCACAAGTTAGGGTAGTATGTTTAAAACTGCCGGCCCCAGGGTGATTTAAATATTTAAATCACCAGTCCGCGAAGTGTTAAGAAACATCTCAGTTTATCAGTGTGAAAAATGTGCATCTTGTGTTTGAAGTAATCTGGTATTATTGTTTTGTCATTTTAGCATTTCTTTGTGGGAAAAAGAACTGCTCCTGAAACACGTGTGTCTCTGTGTAGCACTAATTGAAATTCGTCCTGTACTTTCTAGAGTTAAATAATTGGGAGATAAACAGTAAATTATATGAAAAAGTTGGATGTTCTGCAGTTTTTTAACAGGCTGGAAGATTAAAGTTATTCTATGCCATGAAAGCAGCATTCAGCTCTGTTATAAAACACGTGATTAAAAGAAACAGGAATTTACATCTTTATTTCTACATACAGGATGTTTCACGACTTTAGGGCATAACTGCTGGAGGTGATTTCTTAGGTCTTTGTGATCAAAAAAGTTCATACAAACATGTGTCCGATTTTGGATGGTTACAGAGTTGTGACCGTTTTAAACTCATAATAGAAGGTAACTATTACTGACAATAAACGAAACAAAATAATAAACCAGCATAATACA
>NW_019733195.1:0-726 GCF_002891405.2 Cryptotermes secundus | reverse complement strand
TCGTCGAAAAGCCTCTACCTGTACACAAACACAGATAAATGCACATACAGAAACTAAACTTCTATACAATCAGTGGGATTCCAACCCACAATTCCGGTTTCCATGGAGGGAAGACAGTTCTTGCCTTAGACCACTTGGCTACCGTGGCCGGTCCTTATCTTATATTATTAAGTGAAAATTTCATGCTAAACGAATAGTGAAAATTTTTACTTTCTTAGACCAATGAAAGCACCATGCTTACTATGTAAGAATAATGCCATTTGTATGGATGGCAAAGTTGGAAGGCATTCATGCAGGCTCAAAGAGGAAGCAACACACAGGCTGAAAGAGACAGGCAAGTATTCACTTGAAGAAAAACCCATCTTCACAACAACCACATGCATCAAAACCACAAAATTTAATAACTGAAGACTAAGTCTAAAAGCAGAGAACAACCAATCTAACTCCTATTAAGGACACTCCTGCTGTACAACTTACCCCACATTCATGGTATGGTGTGGCGGTCCCATTTCCACTGTCATTAAGACACACTTGTGTTATGCAACTTCACCAGTACTAGATCCATTCTCATCAAATCTCTACAACACGACACATCACTGAAGCTTTTGCATGTTCATTGCCAGATCTGTTTCATTGCAACTCGGTTCAAAACATGGTGTGCCAAAGCACCCGCGGCAGCAACATCCTTCCAGGTTTTCTAATTCACCAAAATTTTACCTGCAGAAA
>NW_019733194.1:0-403 GCF_002891405.2 Cryptotermes secundus | reverse complement strand
TGAGCTCCACTTCTAATCTTTGCCATATATTATTATAAGTATCAAGTCAAGGAGGATGGGATGGTGGGGTAAGGTAAAATGTAAAGTTATCACTGTAACAGGCCATGAAGGCCCATAGGGTTGTGAGACATCAAGGCTCCCACAATTTCTAANCTTTAACCCCCAGGAAGATTACTGGTACTCATTTCTGTTAGAGGTTGAGTCGACTTCAGGGCCACAGTGGAAGAATTAAGTAAATTGAAAAAATCCAGTGACCTCAGCAGTAATTGAACCCACAGCCTTCCCGCTTGTAGCACAGTGCCTCAACCAACTATGCTACTGCATGTGCCCCAGAGAACAGGATGGGAATGGCATACAGCAGTGTTTCCCAACCTTTTTCACGCCGCGGACCCCCTGTACCGAA
>NW_019733193.1:0-433 GCF_002891405.2 Cryptotermes secundus | reverse complement strand
CGGTTAAGTGCGTGACAGCGAATAAAATTAACGAAGGAAAAAAAACAAGGTTTTAAAACAGAGCTCATATCAACGTGTTTTGCACGAAGTGCTTGTTGGTGGATAACACAGCGAAGAAACATTGGCTTTGATATTCGTGCATCCTCATATGCTTTTGTGATTTGGCCAACCAAACATATTTTTATACGAGACGTGTTTTTTCCTCCATCAACTGTCACGCACTGCAGACAGTTCCAGTCCAAATTATATTCTGTTAGTGTTTTTTGTATTTCTTTGAAGATATCATCTCCTGTTGTAGTGCCATGCATGCTGTGAAGAGACGCTAATTCCTGTGTGACATTAAGTTCATCGTCGAAGACACAAAAGAATACTAACAGTTGAGAGGTAATACAAACATCAGTTGATTCGTCCAGCGCTAGAGAATACCGACTGA
>NW_019733192.1:371-723 GCF_002891405.2 Cryptotermes secundus | reverse complement strand
GTCACTTCTGCGTGTAAAAACTTTTGCTGTCGGATCTCTGTTTGTTTTTCTCTGATATTCATCATTCATCAGTAATCTGTCAAGACGACAGATCCAGAGTCTCTTACAAAACAATTCCTCCACTTAATGCGATCTAGAGCTTTCTCCTTCAAATCAGAATATCCTCTTCTGTCCCGAAGGCCATCCACCATCTCTTACGTCTTCTTCCTTGTCTTCTGGTCACTTCTATCCGACCCTCTATCTTTCCTTCGATAACTTCTTTTAGAAGGCAGTTACTGTGTAAGATATGACCAATCCAATTAGACTTCCGTTTTCTTATTTCGTGTAGGATATCCCTTTGCTACTCTACATA
>NW_019733192.1:0-262 GCF_002891405.2 Cryptotermes secundus | reverse complement strand
TTTCAGCCCCATAAAAAGCAATGCTCCAATCAACTTAATATAAACTTAATTAATACAAACGGTACACCAATTTGATGAACGGGTACAGTATGGCCGGATGGTTCTCACTATTGTTGGTTAATAAACCTTGGCTGAATCTAACGTCCCACAAGGACTGAGTGACTGGATGTTAAAAAGTTACAATTCACTGTTTGACAAGAGTGTGGCCAAATTGAAAAGTTGAAAGAAGTTCTCCATGTACGAATTGAGATTTTCACGGTGG
>NW_019733191.1:0-450 GCF_002891405.2 Cryptotermes secundus | reverse complement strand
AGGGCGCTACACATGGACAAGACAGTAACTTTCATTCAAAGAAATCTGCGGCTCGACACAAAGACAGACAGACTGACTGACCGTCAGTTGCAACGTGACTCTGACTCTGATTCTGACTCTGACTCTGACCGTATTAACGATATCTTAACGTATTCTAGAACTTCCAATGTACGCATAATTAATAAAGAGGTGGTGGAATTATATTGGTGGGAAAGACAGAAGGAAAGATACCATTGGGAAGGCCAAGGCATAGGTTGGTGGACAATATTAAAATGGATCTTAGAGAGATAGGATGGGATGGTATGAATTGGATTGATCTTGCTCAGAATAGGGACCAGTAGAAGGCTCTTGTGAACACGGTAATGAACCTTCGAGATCAATAAAATGTTGGGAAATTCTTGGGTAGCCGCAGATTGGCGGCTCCATGGTTAAGTAAGTAAGTAAGTAAGT
>NW_019733190.1:0-298 GCF_002891405.2 Cryptotermes secundus | reverse complement strand
GAAAAGCAAATTGGCAAGATAGGAACACAAAGCTGGCAAGCTACCAATGCAAAGCTGGCAAGCTAACAACGCATACCTGGCAAGCTAGCAAAGCAAGGCTGGCAAACCGGCAACGCATATGTAGCAAGCTAGAAACGGAAAGCTAGCAAGTCAGCAACCCAAACTAGCAGCCTAGCAATGCAAAGATAGCAAGTTACCAACGCATGCAAGCAAGCTAAAACAAAAAGCTTTCAAGCAAGCAACGCAAAGCTGACAAGTTAGCAACGCAAAACTAGCAAGCTAGCAACGCAAAGTCAAC
>NW_019733189.1:279-813 GCF_002891405.2 Cryptotermes secundus | reverse complement strand
TTCAATTTCCCTAATTTAAAGTAGAAATCTTCAATAATTTGGACACTATTTTAATCAATGAGAAAAATCTTTCATATATTATGTGTAAATCCTTATTTTAACGTGAAATCCTGAAGGAATTTTTGGAAAAATCCATAAATTCGGTTCATTTCGTTCAAAAATTGTTTAAATTTGTTTATTTTACATAGAATTACTGAAAATTTTATTACAATTTATTAAATAATATACTAGTTAAAAGGATTTTAAATAATTGCTTTTTAGATTGAAACATTTAAAATTGGTATGAAATTTCTTATTTTAACATGAAAAATCGAAGAATTTTAGGTTACATTATTTACATTTCGTTGAATTCTATCAAAATTCAATAAAAATTAAATAAATTATCATGAAGTCGTTGAAAATTTCTTTAAATTTCCTAAAATATAATGTAAATCGACAGTGAATCTTTTAGAAATTCTGAATTTATAGTCAAATCTTTTAAAAATAATTGATATTTTATATATTAGTTAAAATCGATAAAGAATATTTGTTTAA
>NW_019733189.1:0-216 GCF_002891405.2 Cryptotermes secundus | reverse complement strand
ACTTTAGAATACCTTAAATTATCATGAAACCTCTCAAAATTAGATTAAAATTAATTAATAATAGATCATCATCAAAAACTTGGATAGATTTCTGTCAAAATTGACATAAATTTCACTAATATAAAGTAGAAATCTTCAATGATTTTCAAAATATTCCATTTAATAAGAAGAAATATTTCACGTGTTGGGTGTAAATTCTTATATTAACGTGAAATT
>NW_019733188.1:311-748 GCF_002891405.2 Cryptotermes secundus | reverse complement strand
CTTAAGTCACTGGGAGAAGGTGGTTTGAAAACACTGACAAAATTAGTGAACACCATATATGAAACTACGGAGTGGCCCAAGGACTTTACAGAAGTGACAATGATTGCCTTAAAGAAAAAGACAAAAGCTACAAAATGCAGTGACCATCGCACAATAAGCATTATTGCACATATAGCAAAGATACTTAAAAGAAGAATCGAAAGGAAAATAGAGGATATACTTGGAGAGGATCAGTTTGGATTTAGAAGAGGATAAGGAACCAGGGATGCAATTGGGATGATGAGAATTATAGCAGAACAAACTTTGGAGATAGATGAAGAACTGTGTGCTTGCTTTATAGACTGGCAGAAGGCATCTGACCATGTAAATTAGACCAAATTAATGCTGATCCTAAAGGAAACAGGTATCGATTGGCGTGAAAGAAGATAGTAAATTGT
>NW_019733188.1:0-214 GCF_002891405.2 Cryptotermes secundus | reverse complement strand
CACCAATTTTTTTCAACTTGTACAGTGAATGCCTTACCAAAGAAGCTCTGGATGGGCTTCGAGACTTCAAATTTGGAGGGCAAATTATTCAAACTGTGAAATATGCAGATGACCTTGTGTTAACCTTTATCCTACGGCCCTTTAAATTCATGTTTTCCCTGCCGTACATAATTCTTTAAAGGGCCGCTCTTAGAGATCCGTAAAAGCTGTAAGT
>NW_019733187.1:0-409 GCF_002891405.2 Cryptotermes secundus | reverse complement strand
GGGTTAGAGCATGAATCCGGTTTCTTTATTGCCGCACCTTGTATGCTGACCAACCACAAGCCGTGATTACAAATAAATATNATGAGTATAACAATAACGCTTTTCGGCACCTTATAAATCCCTAGAAGACTGCACAGTGTTCTGAGTGTGTTACTGGACGTTCCTTCGTATCGGCTGCAATAATGGATATTCCTCTGCCTGCGGCTCAATTAGTCTCTTCACAGACCTCATACAGGACCGGGTTTATCTGAGTTTGTCTCTCGCTTTTAATATCTGGGACTGGACCAAATAGAAAACAAAGATCCTTCATTATTTTAGTACATTTCTTGCATAATCAAGTACATGCTGGCTAAGAACGAGAAAGTTGAAACAGACTTTCCGCCCAGAAAATAACCCTGGTATGTGCAGC
>NW_019733186.1:0-865 GCF_002891405.2 Cryptotermes secundus | reverse complement strand
TATTGTGCTGAAAGTCTTTGATGGATTGCAGACCCTGATACACCTTCCGACCACAAAACTGGATCACTGTACTTTGCTCTTCTTTGATGCAAACAGAAAGTGGAGCAGCCATTATTAACGGCAAGGCAGCGACAATGGAACTGACCTAGCAACATGAAACCTGCGCAGAAATGACAAGGAAACCACGCATGGCGATGCTGTGCAAAATGACAGTGCTGCCAACAGAAACACAAATACAACTGCATTGCGAATAATTATTGACTTCCTCCTCATATAAATTGGATAGGAACCGCTGCAGCTTTGGGGGTTGGTGGGGAGATGTTAAGGCATTTTTCTAATTGGTACAGTTAAAAATTTCTTGGCAGCTAATTCCTCAATACTCTGACAAGCCATAGTGGACAGTTTAGGCAATGTATTGAAGTAGAATTCTGTAATGTAAGTGTATGGAAGTATGACTGCCATAACTTGGCTAAGGTAAAGACAGATGGGTTGCAGCATAGTGAAAGCAATATGAATCACTCTGTTAAATTGTAATGTAATTCATAGAATGTTTGACAGTTTAGGACTTGTTGCAAGATATTTTACATTCATTGTATCCAAAAATTATATGGACTGAAGCAAATATAAAAATTCTGATGTATGTATCCATGACACTGCAGCCAACTGGTTCAGCCTTCATCCTCACCGATACATATTTCTGCTTTACAGTGTGCTGTCAGGAGGGACTGGAATTGAATGACCCCAACTGAGTGCTGATGGCTTTAATACAACCAATAAAGAAATAAAAAAAAGTTGTCCCTGTACTTAGTGCAACACTTCTCTCAGAATATGTACAGGGTGCAAATAAAATGAAGTATATGAGAAC
>NW_019733185.1:0-413 GCF_002891405.2 Cryptotermes secundus | reverse complement strand
GTGGATAGGGAAGGTTTAACCTACTCAGTTGGGCCCCTTAGAAAGTCCAATGATTGAGACTAGCTCTTTCTAGCAATCACCTTCAACTGCTGTTCCCAGAACTAGACACAATCCTCTCGAGTACTGTCCTATACTCCCTTTACTCTGCTTTTGTCAAAGTCAGAGTTTGCTTAGTGGGTGGTGGAGTCCAACTGGGTCCACTCGGCACGGCGACCGCTGATTGGCCTATTGTAGCCTGCCCCAGGTGATTATGATGATGGAGAATTTTGTGAAATGAAGATTGGCAGGAGAAACCAAAGTACTCGGAGAAAACCCGTCCCAGCGCTACTTTGTCCATCACAAATCCCGCTTGACCAGACCGAGGATCAAAGCCGGGCCGCCGCAGTGGGAAGCCAGCGACTAACCGCTTGAGC
>NW_019733184.1:0-464 GCF_002891405.2 Cryptotermes secundus | reverse complement strand
GCTAGCTAGGTAGTTTTGCGTTGTTATCTTGCCAGCTTTGCGTAGCTAGCTTGCCTGCTTTGCGTTTCTAGATTGCCAGCTTTTCTTTTCTAGCTTGCTAGCTTACCGTTGCTAGCTTGTTAACTTTGCGTTTCTAGCTTGCAAGCTTTGTGTTGCTACTTGAAAGCTTTTCTTTTCTTGCTTGCTTGCTTTGCGTTTCTTCGCTTGCTAGCTTTGCGTTGCTAGTTTGCTAGCTCTGCGTTGCTAGATTGCTAAGTTTGCGTTGCTAGCTTGTTAGCTTTGCGTTGCTAAATTGCTCTCTTTGCGTTGCTATTTTGCTAGCTTTGCGAAAATTAACTCCTAGCTATGTGTTCCTAGCTTGCTAGCATTGCGTTTCTAGCTTGCTAGGTTTCCGTTTCTAGCTTGCTAGCTTTGCTTTATTAGCTTACCAGCTTTGCGTTGCTAGCTTGCCAGCTGTTCTTAAC
>NW_019733183.1:0-580 GCF_002891405.2 Cryptotermes secundus | reverse complement strand
TGGCGGGGTGTGGGGGAGGGCTCATAACTCAGCATGTCACAATACTTTAGATGTATCAAGTATTATGCTGGTTTATTGTTTTATTCCGTTTATTGTCAGTAATCGTTACCTTCTCTTCTGAGTTTAAAACGGTCATAACTCCGTAACCGTCCAAAATCGGACACATATTTATATGAACTTTTTTGATCACAAAGACCTAGGAAATCACCTCCTGCAGTTATGCCCTAAAGTCGTGATACACCCTGTATTTTTAATTTTGTTCATTTCTGTCTTTTACCTTCCTCGTTATTGGGTATGTATACAATCGATTTAGTAAATAGTTTATGCCTGATCGTTTGGGTTCGTGTGGGTGGCATGAACTCTTTGGTATTATAATGTCAGTTTGCGTAGGTTTTCGATATATTTCAAATTCAAGGTTTTTGTCATTTCGATGTATTACTAGATCCAGGAAACTGATAGACTGATGGTTTTCTTTCTCCATGGTAAAGGTTACAGTTTTCTATGCTTTATTGAACTCATTAAGTGTGTGATCAAAATTTGTTTTATTTTGATCATATATTATCAATATGTCATCAACGTA
>NW_019733182.1:0-428 GCF_002891405.2 Cryptotermes secundus | reverse complement strand
CTGAAAATGGCAGAATTTTGCCAAACATATAAATGGACACAGAATAACTGGGTTTTGGACTCTTTCCATCGTCCGGAATTTTAGGTAATAAAAGGTCCAGTGATTGAGATTAGCTCTTTCTAATGGGCCCAACTGAGTAGGTGTCTTCCTTTCTCACCTAAAGATGGAAACAGATCCAGTTTCTGAAACATTGTGCCCTCTATTACCTAAATTTTGGATGATGGGTAAAGTCCAAAACCCAGTAATTCTGTGTGTCATCCAACATCTTCAGAACCCTTTAGAATCTACTTATATATAACGGAGCAAAAACTTTGTTAAAATAACTAAAATGTATAATTCTAACAGCTGACTGCAATAGTTCGGTTAAGTAACAGTTTACTTATATCATGTGCCAATTTCTTGAAGAATGGATCCAAATCTTGGCATAA
>NW_019733181.1:506-608 GCF_002891405.2 Cryptotermes secundus | reverse complement strand
TCGTTTAAATGCCCGTTGCTCCCTTGCGTTTAAATGTCCGTTCCTTTTATTTGGTTAATCAATTTTAAGCGTTGTGTTTAAAAATGCTGTATCTAGCACAAT
>NW_019733181.1:0-373 GCF_002891405.2 Cryptotermes secundus | reverse complement strand
TGCAAAAATTGTTTCCCAGTTCTTCACAGAGTTGTTCTGCATTATAAATTCATTTCTGTTTGTAACACTTGACAAATTTTAGCAGTCCCTGGTGTCATAAAACAGATGGAAGCAATAAAATCATTTGGTCTTCTGCTAGCACTGCTTACACCCTTCGGCTTTTCGAATCTTCGACTGAAGGTCAGAAGAATGAAAGAATGGCTATTCAAGAGAGATCTAGAGGGGTCCCTTCTTCAGTGCTAAAACCTTCCGTTAGAACTGCAAAAGCTTATTGCCCCTTCTATTTGAGTGAACAGGCAGCTGCATCGTGGCTGAGATACAGAGCGCCATCTGTTTTGTGTGCATTCGTAGTGAAATTGAATACGGTAGTTTT
>NW_019733180.1:292-517 GCF_002891405.2 Cryptotermes secundus | reverse complement strand
GTTTCGATTCTAGTTTGCTATTTTTGCGTTGCTTGCTTGCTTGCTGTGTTTCTTGCTTGCTAGTTTTTGTTGCTAGCTTGTTAGCTTTGCGTTCCTACCTTGCTGGCTTGGCGTTAATAGGTTGCTAGCTTTGAGTATCTAGCGTGCTAGATTGCTTGATTTGCGTTACTAACTTGCTAGATCTGGGTTGCTATCTTGCTAACTTTGCGTTGGTACTAGCTTTGC
>NW_019733180.1:0-262 GCF_002891405.2 Cryptotermes secundus | reverse complement strand
TGTTAGCTTTGCGTTGCTAGCTTGCTTGCTTTGCTTTGCTAGCTTGCTAATTTTTCGTTGTTAGCTTGGTAGCTTTCCGTTGCTTGCTTTGGAGCTTTGCGTTGCTAGCTTCCTAGCTTTGTGTTCTACCTTGCTTGCTTTGCGTTTCTAGCTTGCTATCTTTACATTGCTGTATTGCCAGCTTTGTTTCGCTAGCTTGCCAAATTTGCGTTGCTAACTTGCCAGCATTGCGTTCCTAGCTTGCCAGTTTGCGTTGCTAGCT
>NW_019733179.1:0-418 GCF_002891405.2 Cryptotermes secundus | reverse complement strand
AACCGGTTAATCCGCCCCCGGATAATCGAGAGTTGACTGTAATATTATAAAATTTAATTAATTCCATCCTGTGTGACTGATGAGCTACTTGGGATGGAATTAATTAACCTTTTATAAAAGGAAAGAGATCTAAACAAGTGGTTGGCGCACCTTGTGAGGTGTAATAAGATTTTACAAAATTTAAAGTAAAACAAATTTTAATAGATTTTATTTGATTTAAATTAAGTGAACTACAGAGTGTGCTGTTTTAGTGCATACCAAACAGACCAAAACTATGACGGTTTGAATCACTGCATATGTAATGAATGGATAATATTAGTACAGTGTAGCAGTTCTAGCATATTAAGGCACCTGAAGGTGGCCATTTATGACTGAAACATGTTGTGCTGAAAGTGATAGTAAAAGAATGAAGGTACAA
>NW_019733178.1:0-546 GCF_002891405.2 Cryptotermes secundus | reverse complement strand
CTTTGCGTTGCTTGCTTGGTAGCTTTGCTTTGCTAGCTTGCTAGCATTTCGTTCTAGGTTGCTTGTATTGCGTTGCTAGCGTGCTATCTTTGCTTTGCTAGCTTGCTAGATTTACGTTGCTTGCTTGCTAGCATCCCTTTGCTAGGTTGCTAGGTAGGCGTTGCTAGCTTGCCAGCTTTGCCTTTCTAGCTTGCCACCTATGCTCTGCTAGCCTGCCACCTTTGCGTTCCTAGCTTGCCAGATTTTGCGTTGTTAGCATTAAGTTTCCTTTGCTAACTTGCCAGTTTACGCTGCTATCATGCCAGCCTTGCGTTGCTAGCTTGCTAGATTTTCGTGGCTAGCTTGCTATTTTTGCCTTACTACCTTGCTAGTTTACCCTTGCTAGCTTGCTAGCTTTGCGTTGCTAGCTTGCTAGCTTTGCGTTTCTTGCTTGCTTGCATTGGGTTTCTTGCTTGCTAGCTTTGCGTTTGTAGCTTGCTAGCTTTGCGTTGCTAGCTTGGTTGACATGCTTTGCTAGCTTGCTTGCTTTGAGTTGTCAGCTTGATA
>NW_019733177.1:0-457 GCF_002891405.2 Cryptotermes secundus | reverse complement strand
CCATGCCAAGTGGACCCAGTTGGACTCCACCCCCCACTAAGCAAACTTAAAAACAAAAAAGACTTGCTTCAAATCACACAAGGTGGTTCAAATATGACCGGGACTGATTCTTTTTTTTAACCAAAATTGCCAAACACTTACTTGCACATGTCAGTCTCCAACGTACTCCCCTCCCAAGTCAACCCATTTTTTCCAACGTTCTGGAAGCATCCTGATGCCCTTTTCAAAATGTTTTGTGGTTGGCGGCGTATCCACTCCCGAACATTCTGGATGACAGCGTCGTTGTCCACAAACTGCNGCATGCCTTGCAAGTCTGATTTGAGCCTTCCAAACAGGTAGAAATCACTTGGTGCCAAATCGGGACTGTACAGTGGATGTGTCTGAAGGTTCCAATTCAATTTCCGGAGGGTTCCCATTGTTGTTTTGGCTGTATGGGGGCGTGCATTGTCTTGAAGGA
>NW_019733176.1:0-449 GCF_002891405.2 Cryptotermes secundus | reverse complement strand
AATTTCTGCCCTTTTCGAAAATAACACCAGATGCTTGGACGCAAAAACTAGCAAATGTCCTTGCCCGCGCAACTTTGGTCTATCTGCTCATCGCCTACTCCGTGTTCTGACAGTGTCTCTTAAACCTTTGTTTCTTCATAATTCTTATTATCTATTCTATCAGCTGCTGAAATAAGAAAGGGGGAGGGGAAAGATTTGAATGGTGCAGTTACAGAACTTTGGAGACAGATGAAGAACTGTGCGCTTGCTTTATAGACTGGCAGAAGGCATTTGACCGTGTAAATTGGACCAAATTAATGCAGATCCTAAAGGAAACAGGTATCGATTGGCGTGAAAGACGATTGATTAATAATTTGTACATGGATCAGAAAGTCAGAGTGCAATTGGACAGAGGGGAGAAAAGATGTGTGAAGATTGGAAGAGGAGTTCGACAAGGATGCTGTTTATCA
>NW_019733175.1:0-450 GCF_002891405.2 Cryptotermes secundus | reverse complement strand
CTAGCAACGCATAGCTGTAAAAATAACAACGCAAAGCTTGCAATCAAGAAATTCATTGCAGGCAAGCTAACAACGCAAATTCGGCACGCTAGAAACGCAAAGCTGGCAAGCTAGCAACGCAAAGCTAGCAAGCTAGCAACACAAAGCTAGCCAGCTAGAAATGCAAAACTAGCAAGATTGCAACGCAAAGTTAGGAAGCTAACAACACAAATCTAGCAAGTTAGATACGGAAAGGTAGCAAGTTACCAACGCAAAACTAGCATGCTAGCAACGCAAAGCTGGGAAGCTAGCTACCAAATCTGGCAAGCTAGCATGCTAGCAACGCAAAGGTAGCAAGCTAGCAACGCAAAGGTAGGAAGTTAGCAACGCAAAACTATCAATTTAAAACGCAATGCTAGAAAGCTGACAAAACAAATCTAGCAAGCTAGCATCGCAAAACTAGAAAGGTAG
>NW_019733174.1:0-417 GCF_002891405.2 Cryptotermes secundus | reverse complement strand
CAACGCAAAGCTAGCAAGCTAGCAACGCAAATCTACGAAGCTAGCAACGCAAACGTAGCAAGCTAGCAACGCAAGACTAGCAAGCTAGCAACGCAAAGCTAGCAAGGAGGCAACGCAAAGCTAGGAAGATAGCGACGTAAATCTAGCAATTTAGCATCCCAGCAACGCAAAGCTAGCAAGCTAGAAAGCAAAGCTAGCAAGGAAGCAATGCAAAGCTAGCAAGCAACAACGCCATGCTAGATGGCTAGCAATACAAAGCTACCAAGCTAGCAGCGCTAAGCTAGCAATCTAGCATCGCAAAACTAGGAGGGTAGCAATGAAAGCTAGCAAGAAATGAACGCAATGCAAGCAAGCAAGCAACGCAAAGCTATTAAGCTAGCAACTTAATGTTAGCAAGCTAGCAATGGAAAACTTGCT
>NW_019733173.1:0-398 GCF_002891405.2 Cryptotermes secundus | reverse complement strand
GCGTTGCTAGCTTGCTAGCTTTGCGTTGCTAGCTGGTTAGCTTTGGGTTCTAGCTTGGTAGCTTTGCGTTGCTAATTTCCTAGCTTTGCGTAGCTAGCTATGCGTTGTTACTTTGCTATCTTGCTAGATTTACGTAGCTAGCTTGCTAGCTTTGCTTTGCTACATTGCTAGATTTGCGTTGCTAGCTTGCTATCTTTGCGTTGCTAGCTTGCTAGCGTTGAGTTGCTAGCTTGCTAGCTTTGCGCTGCTACTTTGCTATCTTGCTAGATTTGCGTAGCTAGCTTGCTAGCGCTTCATTGCTACCTTGCAAGATTTGTGTTGCTATATTGCCAGCTTTGCGTTTCTAGCTTGCAAGCTATGCGTTGCAAGCTTGCCTGCTTTGCTTTCCTAATTTGCCA
>NW_019733172.1:0-425 GCF_002891405.2 Cryptotermes secundus | reverse complement strand
GTTTTTGTCTTTGTAACTGTTAGTGTGACGGACCAGAATGAAACAGATCAAAAACAAAATAATGTATGATGCCTTATGAATGAGCACCTACATTTATCACAATAAATTCTGTTAAATTTAATACATCTAATACCATTTGTTGTGATAAATGTGTACTGAAGTTGTCAAAAAATATGGTAGGCTAGAGGTTCAGTTTGTGACAAAAATACACAATCTAAGAGGAATACATGAACTGAATGAGGGTAAATTTTGACACATTCCTCAAAAACTGTTAAATTAATGTTGTAGGTAGTGACAACAATTCTGAGATGAGGCTAGAAATATGTTCCTTAGTTTTGAGACTTCACAGGAACAGTGGTGACCTCATATCTTGTACAGCGTCTAGTCTCTCTTTTGTATGTACATGTCATGACAGAATATAGAGA
>NW_019733171.1:0-257 GCF_002891405.2 Cryptotermes secundus | reverse complement strand
TACAGATCAGATCTTTTGCATTCATCAGATATTGGAGAAAAAATGGGAGTACGATGAGACAGTACATCAGCTATTCATAGACTTCAAGAAAGCCTATGATTCAGTTAGGAGGAAAGTATTGTACAGTATTCTAATAGAGTTTGGGATACCCATGGAACTAGTTAGGTTGATTAAAATGTGTTTACTCGAAACATATAGTAAAGTCTGTAGGTAAACTTTTGTCAGATAAATTTCCTATCCAGAATGGTCTAAAACAA
>NW_019733170.1:0-855 GCF_002891405.2 Cryptotermes secundus | reverse complement strand
AGTCGACATCTGTGTCACGTTCCGACTCTGAAGCCGAAATTTCTTTTTCCGAACTGTTTTGAAGAAGAAGTTCTAATTCCTCATCATGCAACGCAACTGATCGGCTCCTACTTGTGCTGGCCATAGCTACAGTCAAACTGCCTGATTCTATTTATAGAACAAAGGGAATTCCTATGGCAAACTGTTAGTTTATAGTAGAACACACAGCCAGTCATAATAAACTTCTCTCAGATGTGAACACTGCACCTCATCAAAACACGTGGTGCACAGTTACTAGTGGTTCGAAATTCTAATGAAGTAGCAGCACTAAACAAAGTCTCGTTGAAAGGTCTCGACTGCTCATCGGAACCAACATTTCAATTTACTTCATTAGTATTCCACAAGATGGAAACATATAGACGGAAATAGAGCGCTGTACTCGGAGAGTTACAAAATTTGGAAAGAAAACAATTTAATAAGATGAAATCAATCACATATTGTCTGTAATTCCTTATATTAACGTGAAATCGTCAAATAATTTCCGGAAGAATGTCCATAAAATAGGCTGAGTTCGTTTAACATTTTTATAAAATTCCTAAAATTACTTTGAATGACTGAATATTTATTATTAAAATTCATTAAATAATACAGTCAGTATATGAAAATTAAAGAAATTCTTCAAATTAGAGTGAAATCTTTTATAAATTGTTTCAAAACCTTTATTTAACTTGAAAAAGAGAAAAAAATTTAGATTACTTTTATATAGATTTCGTTGAATTCTTTCAAAATTCAATTAAAATTTAATAAAATAAGTTCAAATCGTTAAAAATGTCTTTAAATTTCCTGAAATATTGTGTAAATCGTCAGAAAATATGC
>NW_019733169.1:0-393 GCF_002891405.2 Cryptotermes secundus | reverse complement strand
ATTTGCGGTGCTACCTTGCTAGCTTTCGGTTGCTAGCTTGCTACCATTGCTTTTCTAGCTTGCTAACTTGGAGTTGCTAGCGTGCTAGCTTTGCGTTGCTTGCTTGTTTGCTTTGCTCTTCTTGTTTGCTAGCTTTGCGTTGCTAGCTTCCTAGATTGTTAGATTTGCGTTGCTAGCATCCTAGCTTTTATGTTGCTATCTTGGTAGCTTTGCGTTGCTAGCTTGCTAATTTTGCGTAGCTATCTTGCTAGCTTTGCGCTGCTAGCTTGCTAGCTTTGCGTTGTTTGCTAGCTAGCTTTGCGTTGCTACCTTGCTAGCTTCGCGATCTAGCTTGCTAGCCTTGCGTTCCTAGCTAGCTAGCTTTGCTTTGCTAGCTTCCTAGATTGCTAGTTA
>NW_019733168.1:0-2452 GCF_002891405.2 Cryptotermes secundus | reverse complement strand
ATGTGAAAGTTTTCTTCTCATTAAATGGAATTATGTCCAAATTTTGATGATTTCTGCTTTATATTATGGAAATTTTAGTCAAATCTGTTTGATGTTATCTTATATTAACGAATTTATACCAGGTTTTGACAGATTTCGATATAATTTAAGAAATTTTAATTAAGAATTTTTACAGATTTCAAGTTAATATATAGAATTTCAACAAATTTCAAAGATTCCACCTAAATTTATGGAAATCTATCGAATTTTTTACGTTATTTAATTATTAATTTATTTTAATCATATTTTGAGGGATTTCATTATAAATTAAGGAATTCTAAACTAATTTTGACCTTTTTAACCTAATTAATTTAATTTAACCAAACATTCTTTCTCGATTTCAAAATATTATAAAAGAAATCAATTATTTTGTGAAAAATTTCACACTAATTTTGGGAATTCTAGAAGTGTTTTTGACGATTTAGTTATTTTTTTCGAAAATTTAAAGAAATTTAGAACGATTCTAGGTTAAATTACGAAATTTTTATTGAATATTTAACGAATTCAACGAAGTGTATAAAATTTCAACCGAAAATTCTTTGAAATATTCCCATAAAAATAAAGAATATGAAACAATTAATAAAAAATTTAACAAAAATTTTAGGACATATTTTAATTTTCTGATAATTACTATATTATTAAATGAATATTAATAAAAGTTTCATTGATTATATGTTAATTAATTTAATTTAAACAAATTATGGAAGAACACATTATATATCAATAATTTTTTCCGAATATTCCTTGACGATTTCACGTTAATATGAGGAAATACAGAAAATATATCAAAGATTTCTTTTTATTCAATGGACGTCTGTCCAAATTATTGAGTATTTCTTCATTATAATCCGGTAATTTAAGACACTTCTGATTGATTTAATGTTAAATTTAATTAATATAATTCAGGTATTGAAAGATTTAAACGTAATGTATGAAATTTTGACCAAGAATTATTCCAGAATTCAAGTTAATGTATAGAATTTCAAAAAATTGTCATAGATTCCACAAAACTTTATGGAAATCTATACAATTTTTTTACAATGTTTCATAATTATTTAAATTTAATTATATTCCCCGAAACTTCATGATAATATAAGGAATTCTAAATTTATTTTAACATTCTTCAACATAATTCATATAATTTCAAAATCAAATTCTTTGAAATATTCAACATAAATAAAGAATATCAAAGATTTTATAAAAAAATTTACTCCAATTTAAGGTATTCCTTCAAATTTCTGATAATTAATGAATTGTTTAATGAATTTTAATAAAATGTTCAGTCATTCTAAGTTAATTGAAAGAATTTGAACAAATTATGAACGAAATACACAAATTTTGTGAAAATTTTCCGAGTATCCTTTGACAATTTCCGGTCACTATAAGGAAATACAGACGATATGTGAAAGTTTTCATCTCTTTAAATGGAATTATTTCCAAATTATTGATGATTTCTGCATTACAATAGGGTGAAATTTAATTAATTTCTGTTTTATGTTATCTTAAATTTAATGATTTTATACCAGGTTTTGAAAGATTTCGATATAATTTAAGACATTTTAACCAAGAATTATTACAGATTTCAACGTAATATATAGAATTTCAACAAATTGTCAAAAGATTCCACCTAAATTTATGGAAATTATCGAATTTTTTAAGTTATATAATTATTAAATAATTTTGAACATACTTTGAGCGATTTCATTACAAATTAAGGAATTCTATACTAATTTTGACCTTATTCAACATAATTCATTTAATTTTAACCAAAAATTCTATCTCGATTTCAAAATATTATAAATGGATTCAAAAATTTTGTAAAAAATTTCACACTAATTTTGGGAATTCTAGCAGTCTTTTTGAAGATTTACATAATTTTTTCGAAAATTTAAAAAAATTAAAATGATTCTAAGTTAAATTAAGGAATTTTAATTGAATTTTGAACGAATTCAACGAAGTGTATATAATTTCAACCTAAAATCCTTTGAAATTTTCACATTTAAATAAAGAATTTGAAACAATTAATAAAAAGTTTAACAATAATTCTAGGAATTCCTTCAAATTTCTGATAAATACTATATTATTAAATGAATATTAATAAAAGTTTCAGTGATAATAAATTAGTTAAATGAATTTAAACAGATTACGGACGAACACAATATATTTCATTAAAATTTTTCCAAATATTCTTTGACAATTTCACGTTGATGTGAGGAAATACAGACAATATATCAAAGATTTCTTTTAGTCAATGTATTTCTCTCCAAATTATTGACGATTTCTGCATTATAATTCGGAAATTGAAGACAAATGTGATTGATAGTAAGTAAAATTTAATTAATATAATCCAGGTTTTGAAAGATTACAACGTAATGTATGAAATTTTGATCAAGAATTATTCCAGAATTCAAGT
>NW_019733167.1:0-378 GCF_002891405.2 Cryptotermes secundus | reverse complement strand
AAATGAGACTTATGGAAGTACTCTAAGGTCATCGGCCGCAACGCTCCGGGAAGAAGATACCTTTTAGTCCTCACCCTTGATGGATGGTAAATCAGAGCACGATTCAGCAATTTAAATTGCCTTACACTTGGGTCGTTCTGAACGACCTTCTGATAGATATCTCTACACAGGAGATCCTTCTTCTGGTGTTCTGTGATCGACTGAAATGCTTCTGGAAGCTGGCCGAGGACTAGACCTGACAACGTCACATCTTCAGATGGCTGTTCGTATTGGCGAGTGAGACAGTCTGCTACCACATTCGCCTTTGCCACTTATATGGGCAGCACGAAATTCAAATGGTGCTAGCCGAAGAAGCCAACGCCCAATGCGCCCTAATTC
>NW_019733166.1:742-1063 GCF_002891405.2 Cryptotermes secundus | reverse complement strand
GCACCATTCTAGGAAGGGAGATATCCTCGACCAGGTATCCTAGACTACACCCCTCCTGGCCTCATAACACCCTAACGTCGGGAAGGGACACACCTTCCCGACTGTTTGAGTGCCGGAACTTCGATCCCGGAAGCAGGTGCTAAGGCTGAGAAGGTCGTAAAGTGAGGAATTGGTGTGGGGTGCAAGTGATCACCGCGCTAGTCAGAGACGATTCTGGATCTAAGCAATAGCACCCAGTGTGAGCCGGAGTCCGTTGGAGAGCCTACCCGAAATGGGGATCCTTGAACGGACAGTGTGGGGCGAAGTGCAGCATTAATGTTT
>NW_019733166.1:0-672 GCF_002891405.2 Cryptotermes secundus | reverse complement strand
GTCATGCCTTCCAGCCATGTTAATCCCTACCCCTTCATCCCGTGCTGGAGTGTATCACGTGGGATTCCGCTTCCTCTCCCCGTCCCCTCCCCTAATGGCTCGGAAGAAGCCGGTTAGCGAATGAAGATTCATTCGCTGCTTGGATCCACAGCGTATCGGACGTACGCGGCCAGCCTGGGGTATTTTCAAATTCTGTTTCGGAAGGTATTCTAAATTATGTCTGGGCGGTTGTGCTGGCAACGCACGTCGGGGGGTTTGCATGCATTATAGGCTATTGCGTGGAAGCGACGGGGCTTAAGTTAACGTTACGTTATTGTTTTTTGTCTAGGAATCGCCTGTGGGCAAGGAATATTTGTTAAGTTTTATTTTGTGCCTCCTGAAGTAGCATGATGGTAAACAAGAGTAATAAGCAGTGAGCGTGGGCTATTAAGTGTAGTCTGATGCCGCAGTTAAGGCAAGAGTAAAGTAAGTGACAGATGTGGTCACAGGTTGTATGTGTTTGGGCCCACGACTTCTATTTAGTTCTAATTGTTGTATTCTGTTTTATTGTGTTACTATTATTAAATTAGTTTATTATTGTGAACCCGTCTTGTGGATTGGAAGTGTGTCCCCGCTGTGGCTTGGAGCCCCTACTATATCTAGGGAGCATTGTGAACATAACATGAGAGCCCC
>NW_019733165.1:870-1111 GCF_002891405.2 Cryptotermes secundus | reverse complement strand
ATCTTTGCGTTGCTAGCTTGCTATTTTTCTTTTGCTACCTTGCTAATTTTGCGTTGCTAGCTTGGCGATGCTCGCTTGGTATCTTTGCTTTGCTAGCTTGCTAGCTTTCATTTGTTAGCTTGCTAGCTTTGAGTTTCTAGTTTGCTAGATTTGCTCTTCTTGCTTCTTGCTTTGTTTGATTTTCTTGCTTACTAGCTTTCGTTTCTTGCTTCCTAGCTTTGCTTTGCTAACTTGCTAGCTT
>NW_019733165.1:523-855 GCF_002891405.2 Cryptotermes secundus | reverse complement strand
TAATTTTGCGTTGCTAACTTGCTAGCTTTGCGTTGCTAACTTGCTGGTTTTGCGTTCCTAGCTTGCTAGCTTGGCGTTGGTAGCTTCGTAGCTTTGCGTTGCTAGCTTGCTAGATTTGCGTTCTAGCATGCTGGCTTTACGTTGCATGCTTGCTAACTTTGCCTTGCTAGCTTGCTATCTTCGAGTTGCTAGCTTGCAAGCTTTGCGTTGCTAGCTTGCTAGATGTTTATCTTTGGGTTACAAAATTGCCAGCATTGCGTTGCTAACTTCCTAGCTTTTCGTTCCTAACTTGCTAGCTTTGCGTTGCTGGCTTGCTAGCTTTGCGTTGTTAT
>NW_019733165.1:0-169 GCF_002891405.2 Cryptotermes secundus | reverse complement strand
GCTAGCTTTGCGTTGCTCGCTAACTTGCTTTGTGTTGATAGCTTGGTAGCATTGCGTTACTAGCTTGCTAGCTTTGCGTTGCTAACTTGCTAGCTTGACTTTGCTATCTTGCTAGATTTGTGTAGCTAGCTTGCTAGATTGCTAGATTTGCGTTGCTATCTTACTAGCT
>NW_019733164.1:0-505 GCF_002891405.2 Cryptotermes secundus | reverse complement strand
GTGATGTATACATTAACATTTTCTTGACCTCGCCACTAGCTGGAGGTGGGTGGTCAGCTTCACCCCAGGGGAAAGAGTCCCCTGGTACCCATTGGCNTGGATAGGAGGTTGGATGGACCCCAGGGCTTGTCTGGACAATGTAAAAAGTAAAGCTATCCCTGTAACAGGCCGTGAAGGCCCATAGGGTTGTGAGATGTTGAGGGTCCCACATTATCTAGACAATCAGCTAACAGATGGCGATAAGGTTGTCAGCTTTATGTGCCGGCCACGTTTTACTCCCCAGGAAAATTATTTAATTAATTCCTGGTAATCATTTCTGTTAGAGGCTGATCCAATGACCTCATCGGGACCTAAACCCGTGACCTTCCGGCTTGTAGCATTGTGCCTCAACCAACTGCGCTACCATGGAGAAGAGAAAATTCTTGACCCTACTGGGACTTGAACTCCAGTCCCTTGGTCGTCCAGCCTGTAGCCAATCTCTGTACCGGCTAAGCTATCCATGCTC
>NW_019733163.1:0-843 GCF_002891405.2 Cryptotermes secundus | reverse complement strand
TTTAGTGTTTTGCTGTGTTTGTTGTCTAAAGTCGAATGACGCATTGCTAAACACAACCAAAATATGAAATACTGTGATATGACGCCCGAAAACCAGAATAATGAAGTCAGAATAGATGTTCATTGCTGAGCAGCGATTCGGCAAACATTCCCGCGGCAACGAATACGCAAGCAGCAATCCAGTATTTCCTGTTGCGATGCAACAGCGCTGTAAACACGCCTCCTACCAATAGAGAGGCTGTGTTTTCTGCGTGGTCCGTGCAAAGTGGTTTTAATCTAGAGTTCAGTTGAGTCGGATCGAGTCTGTTTCGAGACACCAGCCTGCCAGGATATGCGCTTGGGAGCAGAGGAATTGAGCTCAGTTGAGTCTTCGGAATTGACAGTTGGAGAATAATGGCAAGAAAGTAATTAGGCTATGAAAAAGAAGTCTTCACGTGTGATTTGAAGTGATAGCGAGGCTGTTATAAATCCATTGCCAGGATATGACTAATGAAGACTGGGAATCCTAGTGCGTGTGTAACGGTGAACTGTAAGGTGTGTATATCAGCGATAGCGCTGTAATTGCCTGTAGTCCGTAGGTGTCAATAAATCCAGTCATGCAATCCATAACCCGTCTGTAAGTCATGCAACAACCCCAAATCATGAGAACACTTCCGAATCATGACAATGCAATATGCTTGGCGAGTAACTAAGAAAGCAAATCTTAATTTTTTGCGTATATACATTTTTGGGCTTCTCCGTGTATTGGGAAAGTGGTTTCTGTTATGTCACCCCTATGCCTTTATACGTGCGGTTGTGATCCTCGCTAAACCCATGGTGTTTGGGTGGATTTCATTCATGTTTG
>NW_019733162.1:0-376 GCF_002891405.2 Cryptotermes secundus | reverse complement strand
TTGCGTTGCTAGCTGGTTAGCTTAGCGTTGCTAGATTGCTAGATTGCGTCGCTAGATTGGTTGCTTTGCGTTGCTATCTTGCTAGCTTACCGTTTCGAGCAATTTAGCTTTGCGTTGCTAGCTTTCTAGCTTTGCTTTTCTAGCATGCTAGCTTTGCTTGGCTAGCATGCCAGCTTTGCGTTGCTACCTTGCCACTTTGGGTTGCTAGCTTGCCAGCTGTGCGTTGCTAGCTTGCCAGACTTGCGTTGCTAGCTTGCCAGCTTTGCGTTGCAGGCTTTCTAGATTAGCGTGGCTAGCTTGCTACCTTTGCGTTGCTACCTTACTAGCTTTCTGTTGATTGCTTTCTACCTTTGCGTTGCTAGCTTGCTAGATTTGC
>NW_019733161.1:0-991 GCF_002891405.2 Cryptotermes secundus | reverse complement strand
TTGCCAGCTTTGCGTTCCTAGCTTTCCAGGTATGCGTTCCTAGTTTGCCAGTTTTGCGTTGTTAGCTTGCTTGATCTACGTGGCTATCTTGCTAGCTTTACGTTGCTAACTTGCTAGCTTTCCGTTGTTAGCTTGCTAACATTGCGTTTCTAGTTTGCCAGCTTTGTGTTGCTTCCTCGCTAGCTGGGCGTTGATTGCTTGATAGCTTTGAGTTGCTAGCTTGCTAGATTGCTAAATTTGCGTCGTTAACTTGCTAGATTTGCTTCGCTATCAAGCAGACCTTTCGTTGCTAGCTTGCAAGCTTAGCGTTGCTTGCTTCGTAGTTTTACGTTGCAAGCTTGTTAGCTTGTCGTTGCTACCTTGCTTGCCTTGCGTTTCTATCTTGTTACATTTCCTTTCCTATCTTGGTAGTTTGTCGTTGCTAGCTTTGTAGATTTGCTTTTCTAGCTAGGTAGATTTGCGTTTCTAGCTTGCTAGTTTTGCAATCTAGCTTGCTTGCTTTGCGTTGATAGCTTGCTAGCTTTCCGTTGCTAGCTACCTAGATATGCGTTGCTAGCTTGCAAGATGTGTGTTGCCAGCTTGCCAGCTTTGCGTTGCTACCTTGCAAGCTTTCCTTTGCTAGCTTGCTAGCTTTCCGTTGCTAGCTTTTCGTTGCCAGCTTGCTAGCTTTGCGTTGCTTGCTTGATTGCTTTGCGTTTCTAGTTTTCTAGAGTTTCGTTGCCAGCTTGATAGGTTTGCGTTGCTACCTTGCTAGCTTGGCGTTTCTAGCTTGCTAGCTTTGCGTTGCTAGATAGCTAGATTTGCGTTCCTAGCTTGCTAGCTTGCTAGATATGCGTTGCTAGCTGGCCAGCTTAGCTTTGCTAGCTTGCCATGTTTTGTTGCTAGCTTGCCAGGTTTCCGTTGCTAGCTTGCAAGCTTAGCGTTGCTTTCTTGCCAGTTTTCGTTTCTAGCTTGCCAGCTTTACGTTGTTATCTTCATAGCTTTTCGTTGC
>NW_019733160.1:323-449 GCF_002891405.2 Cryptotermes secundus | reverse complement strand
AATCTAGGAAGCTAGCATCGAAAGCAAGTAAGCAATCAAGCTACGCAAAGCTAGCAAGCTAGAAACTCAAAGCTAAGAAACTAGCAACGCATACCTAGAAATCTAACAAGCTACCAACGGAGAATA
>NW_019733160.1:0-233 GCF_002891405.2 Cryptotermes secundus | reverse complement strand
AACGCATATCTAGTATGCTAGCAAGCAAGCAACAGAAAGCTAGCAAGCTAGCAACGGAAAGCTAGCAAGGTAGCAACGCATATATAGCATGCTAGCAAGCTAGCAACGGAAAGCTAGCAAACTAGCAACGGAAAACTAGCAAGATAGCAACGCAAAGATAACAAGCTTGCAACACAAACTAGCAAACAAGATCGCAATGCTTGCAACCTAGCAACGCAAAGCTAACAAACTAG
>NW_019733159.1:0-452 GCF_002891405.2 Cryptotermes secundus | reverse complement strand
TATGAGAGAAATGTGGTTGGATTTAACTTTGAAAATTTAATATAACTGCGCGCAATATTTGCAACGTACGTGTATTAATCCCAGAGAGGCCGATCACGATAGCCAAGCGTTCTAAGGCATATACTGTCTTCGCTCGCTCAGAAGCCGGGATCGTGGGTTCGAATCCTACATAAGGCATGGATGTTTGGTATATGTATGTGTTTATTCTGTATTTGTGTTGTCCTGTGTTTAGGTAGAGGTCTTGCGACGAGCTGATCACCCGTCCAAGGAGTCCTACCGTCTGTAAAAATGATCAATGAAACTGAGAAATGAGCCCTGTGCTAAAAAATTGGAGCGAGATGAAGAACGAAAAAGCCCATAAATAAATTAAATGCTATAAACAAGCTTAGTCTGTTAATAATAATAATAATCATAATCATCATCATCAGTAATCTGTCAGACGACAGGTCCAC
>NW_019733158.1:0-554 GCF_002891405.2 Cryptotermes secundus | reverse complement strand
ATGTCCTGGGCTGGCATCAACGTGTCAACCTTCGATAATATTTATGTATCGCGAAGCGTGAACGTTCTGTTGGAATTGCATGAAACTTTTGAAATTTATGAACAAACACGACAGAACGCACTCTATTTTTGAAACGTTCTACTGTTTTATTCAAACTTCTTGAAGTCAATTTCAGGTATTTACTTACGTACTTACTCATGGAGTTGAGCCCTTCTGGAGGAGCCGCCAATTCTGCAGCTACTCAAGAATTTCCCAGCATTTTATAGAACCCGAAGGTTCATTACCGTGTTTACAAGAGCCCTCCATTTGTCCCTATCCTGAGCCAGATATATCCAATCCATCCCATCCCATCCTATCTCTCTAATATCCATTCTAATATTGTCCACCCTCCTACGCCTTGGTCTTCCCTGTGGTCTCTTTCCTTCTGGCTTTCCCACCAATATCCTATACGCATTCCTCGTCTCACCCATTCATGCTACATTACCTGCCGACTTCATCCTCCTTGACTAGATCATTCTAATTATACTCGGAGAAGAGTACAAGTTATGAAGCTC
>NW_019733157.1:0-1171 GCF_002891405.2 Cryptotermes secundus | reverse complement strand
TTATGTGATCACCATGCTGTCTGTGTGTGTCTCCCCCGCCTTATCAACTTTTGAATAGCTGAACCAGTCTTTATGAAACATGGTATGCATATCATGGCACCTGAGCCCATTTCAGCAATTTACTTCATAAATCCCTCCCACCACTTTGTGTTATATGTGTATCCCCTTATTTTGCTAGGCAGTTATTAGGTAGAAATGTTACTACAGCAATGAATACACACACAACAATAGAAGAATTGTTAGACATGTTATTTTCTATATGGCCCATATTGTATAAAAGGAAAGTAAGCAGTAATTTCTTCCCAGAACTTTTTGTTTAATACTATATGTAGTACCCACTGTACGTCAAGAGGTTGAGTGTCTGTGAGTTGTATTGAAAGCACTGAAAGTTGATATACTGTCCATATATACTTTGTAGGCTTGTGGGCCTGTGCCTGTCATACTGGTAAGCCTGCAGATTACACACAGAATCACACTGTCTGTAGTTCTCATGTTGTGTGGTGCAGGTTATGTGAATGAAGGTGGAACTCTCAATTTGGAACGCTTCAAGAAGTACATGGAAAGGTTGTCTGCATTTGACTTTGAACAGTTCAGGGAAACATATGCTGACCTCAAGTATTTTCAAGGCAAAACTGGAAGACGTCTGGGAAGTAAGGAACGCCATAGTGTGAGTAGCTATGATTCATATCCAGTTGTACCTTAATAATGCGGTACCATTGAACTGAACCATGTACTTGATGTACTTACTAACTTACTCTTTGGCTTTATGGTCCTCAATGAGGCCGCCTCTGTGGTCTAGTGGTCAGAGTTCCTCATTACAGATCCTGAGGTCCCAGGTTCGATTCCCGGCGCTACCAGATTTTCTGAGAAGTAGTGGGTCTGGAGCATGGTCCACTCAGCCTCGTGAAGATAATTGAGGAGCTGTTTCAAGGAAATAGCGGCTCCGGTCTAGAAAACTGAGATTAACGGCCTTGGGGATCCGTTGCGCTGAGCACGTGACACCCTCTACCCAAAAAAGTTGGCACTAACTTCACCGACAAGCGGTGGTCTCTCGGTCGGTATAGTTCGCTTGCAGACTGCAGACCACGGAGTTTGTTTCTTGGTTTTTTGGTCCTCAGTGAACCTAGTCTTTCTTTAAAGCAGCTGTCCATTCTTGTCCCTTATACGTGGT
>NW_019733156.1:0-499 GCF_002891405.2 Cryptotermes secundus | reverse complement strand
CTAAAACAATATGCTTTATCGCCGCCCCTTTTCAACTTTACTTTAGAAAATGCCATTAGGAAAGTCCAGGGAAACCAGGTGGGATTGAAATTAAACGGGACATATCAGCTATTGGCCTATGCCGATGATGTGAATCTACTGGGTGATAATGTAGATATCATAAATAAAAACACACAAACTTTAATTGATGCAAGTAAAGAGGTTGGTCTAGAAGTAAACGCAGAGAGGAAACTAAGTATACGTTGCTGTCTCGTCACCAAAATGCAGGGCAAAATCACGACATATAGATAGGAAATGGATGTTTCGAAAATGTGGCACAGTTCAGATATTTGGGAACGATAACAGATCAAAATCTGATTCAGGAGGAAATTAAGAGGAGATTGAACTCAGGCAATGCTTCCTACAATTCAGTCCAGAACATTTTGTCTTCGCATCTGCTGTCCAAAAACACATAAGAATACACAAAACTATAATTTTGCCTGTGGTTCTGTATGGATGT
>NW_019733155.1:0-338 GCF_002891405.2 Cryptotermes secundus | reverse complement strand
CAATATTTTGGACAGAATTCCATTTAATAAAAAGAAATCCTTCACCTATTGTCTGTAATTCCTTATATTAACGCGACATCGTCAAAGAATATACGGAAATAAACAATTCATAAAATAGTTTGAGTTCGTTGATAATTTGTGTAAATTCTATTAATTAACTTAAAATTACTGAACATTTTATTAAAATTCATTAAATGATATAGTTATTATCAGAAACTTGAAGGAATTCCTTAATTTAGAGTGAAATCTTTTATAAATTTGTTGATTTTTTTATTTTACTTGAACATTTCAAAAGTTTTAGGTTAAAATTATATACATTTCGTTGAATTCGTTCAAAA
>NW_019733154.1:0-420 GCF_002891405.2 Cryptotermes secundus | reverse complement strand
AAGCCAGCCAGCTAGCAACGCAAAGCTAGCAAGATAACAACGCAAAGCTAGCAAGTTAGCAACGCAAATTTAGCAATCTATCAAGTTAGCAACTCAAAGCTAGCAAGCTATGAACACCAAGCAAACAAGTTTGCAACACATACATAGCAAGCTAGAAACGCAATGCTATCAAGCTAGCAACGCAAAGCTGGCAAGTTAGAAACGCAAACCTGGCAAGCCATTAACGCAAAGTTGGCAAGCTAGCAATGAAAAGCTAGCAAGCTAGCAACGCAAATCCTGCAATCTAGCAACGCAAAGCTAGCAAGCTAGAAACGCAAAGCTAGCAAGCAGCAACTCATATCTAGCAACCTAACAAGCTAGCAACCGAAAGCTAGAAAGCTAGGAACGCAAAGCTGGCAAGCTAACAAATCTTAGTTGGCA
>NW_019733153.1:0-786 GCF_002891405.2 Cryptotermes secundus | reverse complement strand
TTAACAAAAGGACAAATAAAATATTTGCATACTGCTATGTGTAGGAGTGGTAAACGCATCGAAAATAGCGGGTTTAAGTTCGGATGGACTTATTAGCATTTCGGTTACAATCTCTAGCGCTATCGCTGGTTTGAACGTATTCCAATCACCGTTGAACAAGCACTAGGGATCTCAGTCTTTACTAGTCGTCTCCTGGCAACGGATCTCAACACAGAAACCAGCACTTTAAATCACTATGAAGTGTTCTTGTTATTTCGTCTTCAGTTACTGTGTACTCAGTTAATCTTCACAATTCCGTAAGGACACACTACATTTCCGTCCTTGTACTCTTAACTGCTGAACCCTCTTGGACTCCTTTACTTGACCGCTTCGCGTCCTTGTCACGGCTTCTCAGCTATGACTGACTGCAAATGATCTTCACTGCACCTATAAACCTTCGGCACGGACCATACAGAAAGCACCTATTACTGTAGACGTGTTTACAGTTCTATTGTTTAGCACTGGGCATGGTGCGGCCCACACTGAAAGAAATCACGTGATAGCTATCTCGCGAGTCCATTGGCGCGCTGACTGTTGCCTAGAAACGAGCTATAAACATCCGTCCTATTGTCGTGTACGCGTAATGACTGACCCGACCTCTCGTCAGAGAGGGCGCCCCACATAGACAAGACAGTAACTTTCATTCAAAAGAAATATCTGGCCATGAGCCCCAGACTGACTGACCGTCAGTTGTAACATGACTCTGACTCTGACTCGTGTACGCGTATCGCGGGGTGTTCATCGAGC
>NW_019733152.1:0-536 GCF_002891405.2 Cryptotermes secundus | reverse complement strand
ATCGCCTCACCGCCACTGAGTCTCTAGAAAACATAGGAGCTTCGACGTGTTATAAATGTATGGGAATCCATGGCCTTCTACAGGGATAATTTTACCTTTCTTTATAAGAAATATCGTACCTCACCCATACAAAAAAGTAACTAAAAGATTTTTTTTATACATCACCGGCATGCGTCTGTAAATTTAGAACTGAGACAGGACGTTCCTTCAAAACATTAGTACTCGTACCTATATTGGAAATCATACTGCGCCAAACCCAGAGGACATTAATCTTCATGTTCATCAAGTCCCTTTCTTCGTTTAGTCCCTTTAACAAGAGCACTGCTTGTAAATCCGCCACTATGCAATTGCAGTAGACTGCCGATAGATGGAGATGAATGCAACCGAGGTCACCTCGAACTAACTAAAAACGCGGACAGATCTCGAATCCACGAAAAGGAAGACAATTTACGATGTGCATAATGATAGTAGTACATGTTTACTTATATTAAAAGAAAATCAGAGTCTTCCTATCAATATAACTTAAAAAATCAATT
>NW_019733151.1:0-792 GCF_002891405.2 Cryptotermes secundus | reverse complement strand
TAGCAACACAAAGCTAGCAAGGTAGCAACACAAAGAAAGCAAGCTTGCAACTAAGGTTATCAGGCAAGAAACGCAAAGCATGCAAGCAACCCAAAGGAAGCAAGCTAGCAACGCAATGCTAGCAAGCTAGCAACGGAAAGCTAGCAAGTTAGTAACGAAAAGCTAGCAAGCTAGCCACGCAAATCTAGCAAACTAGGAACGCAAAGCTGGCAAATTAAAACGTAAACCTGGCAAGCTAGCAACAAAAAGCTGCAAACTAGCAAAGAAAACTAGCAAGCTAACAACGCATATCTAGCAAGGTAACAAGCTAGAAACGCAAAGATAGCAAAGCTAGCAACTCAAAGAGAGCAAGCTAGCAACGCAAAGATAGCGAGCTAGCAACGCAAAGCTAGCAAGGTAGTAATGCAAAGCTAGCAAGCTAGCTACGCAAATCTATCAAGCTAGCAAGATAGGAACTCAAGGCTAGCATGCTAGAAACGCAAAGTTAGGAAGTTAGAAACGAAAAGCTAGCAAGCTAGCAACGAAAAGCTAGCATCCTAGCAAGGCATATCTGGCAAGCTAGGAACGCACAGCTGGCAAGATAGCAACGAAAATCTGGCAAGATAGCAACGCAAAGCTAGCTTGCTAGCAAAAAAAAAACCAAGCAAGCTACGCAAAGCCAGCAATCTAGTATAGAAAGATAGCAAGTTAGCAACGCAAAGCTAGCAATGTAGCAACGCCAACCTATCAAGCTGGCAACGCAAACCTAGCCAGCTAGCAACGCAAGTCTACCAAGCTAGCAACGCAAAGCTA
>NW_019733150.1:0-442 GCF_002891405.2 Cryptotermes secundus | reverse complement strand
ATCGTGAAAGATAATAGAAGTAGCGAATGAATATTGGTGTAATATAAGTAATGATTTCGATTTTTACGATAACGAGAATTATCTGCCACTACGAAGTGGTCCAGTGGCAGCCAGACACACGTTAACAAATCCCATGGTGCATAAACGGTTGCACGCGTGCTTCATGGTGCTTTAGCCTACTTACTTAATGAAACTGAAACGGCAACAGAATCGTTTCATGTGCCCTATTTACATTCTTTTCATGAACAGACGCATGGACCACGGTTCGATATGCTTCCAATAGCGTGGATACACTTTAAACGTAACTCCCTACACCCAATGTCACATTTATTTACCATTCTGCTGGGTTATTAAACAAAAACAAACTCCGTTGTCTGTAGTCCGCAAGCGAACTATGCCGACTGAGCGACCGCCACTTATCGGCGAATTTAGTGCCAACGTT
>NW_019733149.1:0-1891 GCF_002891405.2 Cryptotermes secundus | reverse complement strand
TACTTGTGTTATGGCCACCACAGGTGAAGACATTTGTTGTTAATCAGTACAGTATTTCTATGAATAGATTGCATCAAATGTGACACACTGATGTTTAGAGGAAAGAACTTGCTTTCACATTCATATCTACCTGATGTTGTTTGAAGGACATGTGAGGAATTTGTTTTTATGTGCAATTACATTTTCCCCGAAACACCCTCGGTATTTCTGACATTTAGTTCTGTGGTGGCACTTGGCAGTAAAAGAGTTTTGTATTGGGGGGGACCTGACTCAGCATTTGAACTGGATTCCCCCCCAACCCCCATTAATTTAAATTTAGAGAAAAGATTCTCTCCTATATTCAGGTAAATATGTCAACTATGAAGTGTCCTTTGTGTTGGTTATCACAACCAATTGCCTTAAAATATTGCAGTCCTAAAGAGAGATTTTTAGCAGCCAAGATTCTGATGAGGGGGGACCATATTATTGATATGAGAAAGGTTGATGTTTTTAAACTATATACCATTTTTCCAAATTATTATTTAAATGTATGTTCTTCATCTCAAGCTTAGTCATAATCCAGCTATAAGCATTTGAGTTCTGTGTCTTCGTTATGAAAAGACTTGAACTTTGAATAGTAAAACTAAAATACACCAACTCCTCATTTTACAGAAAGAATGTGAGCATTGAAAGTCATTCATAAAATGGAATTTGTGAAAGGAAAATTAATTTCCCATTGATTTAAAGGACATAATTAGAGATATGATGAGGGCTCTTGTGAACATGGTAATGAACCTTTGGGTTCCATTAAATGTTAGGAAGTTCTTGGAGAGCTGCACATCTGGTGGCTTCTCAAGAAAGGTTGGTTTAGTTAATTAGAGATGTTATGCTCTGAGATAACATCCCCCCCTTGGCACTACAGCCCCAGTGGGCCTAGGCCTACCTCCATGAACTTCTCCGTTCATTTCGGTTTTTCTAGATCTTGCACATTCGGTAGGACTCCTTGGGCGGGTGAACAGCTCGTCACAAGGCCTCTACCTGTACACAGACATAGAAAAACGCACACACACAAACTAAACATCCATGCCCTGAGTGGGATTTGAACCCACAATCCCGGTTTCCAAGTGAGCGAAGATAGTACATGCCTTAGACCGCTCGGCTACCGTGAGCAGCGAATATCATGGGTAAAGGAAGATTTGTGTAGAACATACACTTAATGTTCATATTTAAAAGGCAAAGTTGTCCCTTTGCTTAATTAATTATCCACTGTGCCATGAAGACGTGGGGGAATGGAGGTGTAACCCCATTCTTGACCTCAGAATCAGTTGGAGGTGCGTGGTCAGCTTCACAGCCTGGCCACTTTACCCCCGATACCCATTCTATAGGAGGCTAGGTTGTCTTGAGCTGGTACAGACGTTGTGGAGAAGAATAAAATCTTGCCTGTGCCAGCATTTGAACCCCTGCTGTCCAGCCTGTAGCCCGTTACTATACAAACTGAGCTGTCACAACTCCCTGTTCCTGTATGTCATAGTGAATAATAATTAATTAGAAATTAACAATACTAATTAAAATAAAAGTCTGGTGAGCAGGACTTGAAGCATACATACAACTTAACATGCTTTTGTTTTTTAAAAACTGATTACACACCCAAGAAAGGACATTAAGTTTTCAAACATGTGATGTGAGAATTTGTCAGTTAAATTTTCATAAAGTGAGGAGTTAGTGGATAAAATATTATATCATAAATGTACTGCACAGGGATTTCATGTTGGTAAATATTCAAATTACTTAATACTTGCAAATTTTTCAGCAGCTGATACTTACCTTAAGATACTAAATATTTTTGTGATAGCTGACTTTACATGCTCCACAGTTGTGTGTGAATGATTCACTAGTTGTCATGGGCTCATAC
>NW_019733148.1:0-2716 GCF_002891405.2 Cryptotermes secundus | reverse complement strand
CTTTCAAACTTCTGTACATATATGATTATATAACAAAATTATGCAAGCAACAAGCACATGTCATACATAATCATGAAAACGCAAAAGTTCGAAACACTGGACAATGCGAAACGTGACACAGGAAATATAAGAAGCTTAAACTTGGCGGCAGTCAAGGATACGAANAGAGTGGACAGATCATCAGTAGCAGAAGCTACTAATTATAGTGAATGATCTGCTGTACTTAGCCTTGACTGACATACGTTTAATAACATGTAAAATGTAAACTGTACACACTGCAAACAGACTTATTACTGCTTACTGCTGATTATGACTCTGGCAAACAATAGAACTGTCCCCTTGTCAGAGAGAGCGCCCCATATCAACAAACCTGCAAATGTCTGACAGTAATATTGATCTGTTCCCGAGCCCCACATGGGTGCTTTATTTCAAGACAGACTGGCCGAATGACCGTTGGTCATAACATAACGTTGACTTTCACTTCATAACTATTCAATTACATAAAAGACAAATGTGGGAACAGTTGGCTAATTCACATTATACTTCTGCAGAAATGTTGAGGATATGACTTTATTATATGAGCTTCGGGTGGACTGGGTTTCTTCAACAATAACTATCAAACCCAGGATATTTCTTTTCCTTAACACACACAGTAGGTGATTGTACTATGTGCTTTTACTGTTGCAGGATGCTAAGTGATACAGAAAAACTATATCTCAAAGAACTTCTAAGATTCATGTCAGAAGAGGATCTTAAGGTGATGGCACAGAGCATAATGGCAAATATGATTGTACCACGCACCAAACAAGGTAAATTAATGTCTGAAGATATACTCAAGTAGATATTCATGCTTACTAAAACTATGTATATATAAACTGCAACTATGAAAGTAAAACAAAATGAAGTTAAGAATCATGTGAAGTAAACCTTCGTGAAAAGGAACAAGGATTCAAATGTAAAATAACTTATGCAAATAATTAGGCTGTGAATATATTGAATAAGCAGTCATGGATAAGCGATAAGTTGTGGTCATTCAGCTTGGGGGTTTGGCATGGGGCTAACAACTCCTCACTATAAAAAATAAGCTTGTTACAAAGCTAAGAAAATGGACATGAGATTTGGTTCGTTCATGTAATGTGTGAAAGGAGCATTACAACACCTGCAGCCAAAACGGGAACACACATCACGAGACACGATACACACGCCATATAAGAGGAACGTCTCCCATAGTGGAGGAACCATGCGCGGGTTTTGAATTGGAACAGATAAGATGAATATCTTAACAAGATTTTAGTATACAAAAAATTTATTATAATTGATGAATATTTTAAAATACTTTTTAAATAATTTTACATTGACATAATGGCATGCAATGCAATAGATTGGTGTAAATGGAGCACCTGATGATGGGACTATGGCGCCGAAACATGTTGTGAAGTGACAGGTAAAAGTGGATGCACTGCAAGACAGACACTGTATATATATCATGGGCGAAAATCAGTGCAACAGGGCGCTAAAATACAACACAGTGTGAAAGGAATATCAGAATGTGAGTTAGATTTAGTGGGAGTACAGGAGGTCAGATGGGTCAGAGGTGGCAGGTCAGAGGGGGCAGGCTACAATAGGCCAATCAGTGGCCGCCATGCTGAGTGGACCCAGTTGGACTCCACCCCCCACTAAGCGAATTTAAAA
Source organism: Cryptotermes secundus (assembly GCF_002891405.2). NCBI lineage: Eukaryota > Metazoa > Arthropoda > Insecta > Blattodea > Kalotermitidae > Cryptotermes > Cryptotermes secundus. Next base: position 1,024 of record NW_019733148.1, on the reverse strand, counting down.
AGAAAGAAAGAGAGGAGTACTGTATTGAAGTCTCAAATAGCTCTCCAACCGCTACATCTTCCCCCTTTTTATGGTTGCTCGTCTCGAGCAGCACCATGATAAGGGGCGAGCCGGTCGGTACAACCAACATCCTCGAACTAGGGGTCTTCTGGATTCGGTATACCACATCATTTATCCGGGTCACTACTTTGTAAGGACCTTCCCATGATGCTTGTAATTTCGGCGATTTCCCCTTTCTGCGGGTTGGGCGATAGAGCCAGACGCTGTCGCCTTCGTCGTAACCTGCGGAGATGGCCAGTTTATCGTACCGAGTTTTCATCCGTTCACTGGCGAGCTTCAGGTGTTGCCGGGCATAATTGTGGATGTTGTGCAGATGATCCACTAAGTTCGACCAGTTCACAATAAGGGTGATAAAACTGACTGTAGTAATTATTGAGGATATCGCTGCTATCAACTTCATACAAAATTTTGACCAATATTCTTCTCTCAAGGTTAAGTCCATATATAGATGAAATTATTCGGGATCATCAGTGTGGGTTTTGACGTAACAGATCGACTAAAGATCAGATCTTTGGGAGTACAGTGAGACAGTACATCAGCTATTCATAGACTTCAAGAAAGCCTTTGATTCAGTTAGGAGGGAAGTACTGTACAATATTCTATTAGAGTTTGGGATACCCATGAAACTAGTTAGGTTGATTAAAATGTGTTTAAACGAAACGTATAGTAAAGTCCGTGTAGGTAAACACTGTCTGATAAATGTCCTATCCAGAATGGTCTAAAACAAGGAGATGCTTTATCGCCACTCCTTTTCAACTTTGCTTTAGAATATGCCATTAGGAAGGCGCAGGGAAACCAGGTGGGACTGAAATTAAACGGGACACTTTAGCTGTTGGCCTATGCCGATGATGTGAATCTCCTGGGTGATAATATAAATACCATAAAGAAAAACACACAAACTTTAATTGATGCAAGTATTGAGGTTGGTCTAGAAGTAAACACAGAGAAAGCTAAGTATATGTTG
>NW_019733147.1:0-264 GCF_002891405.2 Cryptotermes secundus | reverse complement strand
ATGGCAAGCTAGCAACGCAAAGCTGGCAAGGTAGCGAAGCAAAGCTAGCAAGCTAGCAACGCCAAGCTAGCAATCTAGGAACGCAAAGATAGTAAGCTGGCAACGCATATCTAGCAACCTAGGAAGCTAGCAACGGAAAGCTAGCAAAATAGAAACGCAAACAATCAAGCCAACAACGCAAACCTGGCAAGTTATCAACGCAAAACTAGCATGCTAGCTACGCAAAGCTGGCAAGCTAACAACGCATATTTAGAAATCTAGCAA
>NW_019733146.1:0-476 GCF_002891405.2 Cryptotermes secundus | reverse complement strand
GCGTTTCTTGCTTCCTAGCTTTGCGTTGCTACCTTGTTAGCTTGGATTTGCTAGCTTGCTAGCTTTGCTTGCTAGCTTGCTAGCTGCTTGCTAGCTTTTTAGCTTTGCGTCGCAAGCTTGCTAGATTGCTAGATTTGCGATTCTAGCTTGCTAGCTTTCGTTGCTACCTTGCTGGCTTTGAGTTGCTAGGTTGCTAGCTTTTCGTTGCAAGCTTGCTAGATTTTCGTGACTAGATTACTAGCCTTGCGTTTCTAGCTTGATATCTTTGCGTTGCTAGCTTGCTAGTTTTGAGTTGCTAGCTTACTAGCTTTGCGTTGCATGCTTGCTTGCTTTCTGTGCGTTTCTTGCTTCCTATCTTTGCGTTGCTACCGTGCTAGCTTTTCGTTGCAAGCTTGCTAGATTTTCGTGACTAGATTACTAGCCTTGCGTTTCTAGCTTGATATCTTTGCGTTGCTAGCTTGCTAGGTTTGCGTTTC
>NW_019733145.1:0-1283 GCF_002891405.2 Cryptotermes secundus | reverse complement strand
AAACAGTCATGAACAGCAAAAAATCCTAGTAGCCGTGTTACAGCATCTAGATCTGATCTCCCTATAGGAGTCTGCACGAAACCGCCGTAGCGGACGAGCAGGCAGGCCCGCAAATGGACGGCCTAAAGTGTTCTTTTCCTTAACGCTAACAAGAAGGAATGAAGATTAGGTTAAATTTATGCTTTATCTGAGGAAAAGGGCGACATTAATTGCGTAGAATATTTTCATGAATGCAAATATATGGTACAAAGTATGCCTGTGAATGATAGTTGTTGTGGAATTGGACTGCGAATGAAACTCGTTAGAAATATAATAATTATTTAGAAATACTGAATCACTTCATTGACGGAATTCATGTAGCCATATGTTCTACAGTGTCTGTGCCATGTGGAGTAGGCTTTGTGTGTAAACTCACCTTCATCGTCTCCTTTACTCGCTTTACCTCAATCCAATCGCAAGCACGACGATGATTCACTCTCTGTGGGCAAATGAAAATGTTTATTTCACAGATTATTAAAACACAATCATAATCACCAATCAGTTCTCGTCGCTCTGTTACAGACAACAGAAAGCCGACAAAGCTGACGAGCAGGCAGCTCCACAGATAGATGGACATACAGGTACAGTGTCCTCCACCTTCACTTTAGAGAGGAGTGACGCATTTGTGCTTTATATAAGGAAATGCCAATGTAAAATTTATATTCATTTACACTACAGGACTGTCATTGATATAGAGTGTGTTCACAAAGTCCCTTCTGGATTTTGAAAAAGTGTAGCGCGCAAACAAATTGATTTGCGGCAGATCATAATGAAAATATGGAAGTTTTCTTTTGCCGCAAACAGATGACATAAGCGGCCATCTTTACTTTTCTCAGTCAGTTGCTTGTCAAATGGGGACTATGCAGGAATGCGCGCCTTGTGTAGGATGGCTTTTTGAGACAAAATCAGTCATCCAGACTCAACGAAATTACCGCACATAGTTCAATGAGAAACCTCAGAGTGACAAAGCAGTAAGAGACTGGCAACGGCGTATCCTAGAAACTGGGAGTGTCCATGATCGCAAGAGAAGTGGCAGACCTAGTGTAATCGATGGACGTGTGGAAAGAATCCGTGAATCGTTTGTACGAAGCCCTACAAAATCCACACGTCGAGCTTCGCGTGAATTGTTTATTCCACGTTCAATGATACACAAAGTACTACATAAGACGTTAAGGTTGTGTGCGTACAAGGTTCGGTTAGAGAAGCAGTTTACACCTGATGATGATATGGAACGTCAACATTTT
>NW_019733144.1:623-808 GCF_002891405.2 Cryptotermes secundus | reverse complement strand
ATCGACTTGTGCATTTATTAGCAATTAATGAACTTTAATTCACTGCTGAGTGTAGAAAATACACTTCTATTACTATTAAAGTAAATACAGTAATTCTACTCATAACCTCAATGTGATACTTGCGCCTGCGTAGCTGCACACAGGCGACTGATCCGTGGTGGAATCGTTGACAACGCAAGTCTCAT
>NW_019733144.1:0-482 GCF_002891405.2 Cryptotermes secundus | reverse complement strand
AAGGCACTTCGAGAAGTTTTAGTTTCAATGTTCTGTCTGCTTTTAAATCTGCGAGTTCCTCTTGCATATTAATCGGAAGATGTTCTGAATTCACAACAAATGGATCACGAACCCAGTCGAAATCTTGTACACTCTCTCCAAAATATTTATTGAATTTCTGCTGCAGTATTTCTAAATGTTCTTTAATTGTGTCCATCACCACTTTATTGCCGTCAGCAAGTGGCCATACAGTCGGGGACATCTCAAACGACCCATCTGTAATTCTCTAACTAGCAACCAAAATTTGCGAACTACTTCAGAGCACAGCTGTGATAGAACTGAAACAATTGTAAGACGCGGGATCTCTACTCTTCAAACGGAAGAAGTGACACTATACCGACTTATTTTTGAAATATTTATAATTTTAAATGTAGTCCGATTGGTGGGTGCATCGTTATAGGCAGAAAGTCATAAAGGTGAAGAAGCTCTAACTTCTAACAAAC
>NW_019733143.1:0-402 GCF_002891405.2 Cryptotermes secundus | reverse complement strand
CTTTCGCTTGAACCATGTCATTTTCCTCAGAATCTTCAGAAAATGGTATTAGGAAGGTCCAGGAAAGCCAAGCGGGACGAAATTAAACGGGACACATTCAACTGTTGGTCTATGCTGATGATATGAAACTACTGGTTGATAAACACACAGACTTTAATTAACGCAAGTAAAGATGTTGGTCTAGAAATAAACACAGAGAAAACTAAGTATATGTTGCTGTCTCGTCACCAAAATGCAGCTAAAAATCGTGACATAAATATAGGTAACAGATGTTTTGAAAATGTGGCACAGTTAAGATATTTGTGAACGACTATAACAAATAAAAACCTGATCCAGGAGGAAATTAACAGGAGATTAAACTCGGGTAATGCTTGTTACCATTCAGATCAGAACCTTTTGTCT
>NW_019733142.1:0-362 GCF_002891405.2 Cryptotermes secundus | reverse complement strand
CAAAACTAGCAAGCTTGCAATGCATATATTGAAAGCTAGCAACGCCAAACTAGCAAACTCAAATTTAGCAAGCTAGCAACGAAAAGAGAGCAAGATAGCAACACACACCTAGCAAGGTAGAAATCCAAAGGTAGCAAACTAACTACCCATATCTAGCAAGCTAGCATGCTAGCAACGCAAAGCTAGCAAGCTAGCAACGCAAAGCTAGCAAGCTAGCAACGCAAAACTAGCAAGCTATCATCGCATAATCTAGAAAGTTAGCAATGCAAATTTAGCAAGCTTGCAAGAGAGTAACGCAAAGCTAGCAAACTGGCAACTAAGATAGCAAGACAGCAACGCAAAGATGGCAAGCTAGCTACGCA
>NW_019733141.1:0-791 GCF_002891405.2 Cryptotermes secundus | reverse complement strand
CGATATGTGTAAAATGTGGTCGGTCGCACAGCACACAGAGCTCACGGTGCCAGACCCGTACGTGTATGGGCCCCTTAACGGATGGACCTTCTCATGTAAAATTCATAGACAAAACCAAAACATAAGGAAAACAAAAGCAGACGTACCACAAGGAAGTGTCTCGGGAACTGTCCTATTTCTTATCTACGCAAGCGACCTCCTTACATCAGACAACATAACAACTGCTACCTTCGCGGATGTTATAGCAATCTTAGCCACACATGAAAGTCCAGCGATAGCCTCAGTGAAACTCCAAGAGAAGAAATGGAGAATTAAAATAGATCGAAGCAAATGTACGCAAATTACATTCATCCTACCCAAATAAACCTGTCCGACAGTGCAAATGCACCATGTTGAACCACCCCAGGAAGAAGTGAAATATATGGGCATGCATCTCTATAGAAGCGTGAGATGGGCAAAGCACATCAAAACTAAAAAAAAAAAGACAGCTCAACAAATTAAATCCTCCAGTGCTTTGAATGTAAGACCCTCCGACCCATCGGAATGCACCTTTGTACGTAAACAACCACAGGATCCATGAAGATCTGCAAACGAAAACAGTGCTCAGTGAAGTAAAGAAAGTGGAATACCAAATTCTTAAGAAAATTAGAAAAGCACACAAATGCACTAGCAGTGAACATGTTAGACACTAGCGAAACTACACATAGACTGAAAAGATATACCGTCCTAACTCTACAAGAGAGAAGTGAGTAAAACCCCAATACAAGAATTCAAATGATATCTAATTGAAA
>NW_019733140.1:0-482 GCF_002891405.2 Cryptotermes secundus | reverse complement strand
GGCCCATAGCGTTGTGAGACGTTGAGAGTCCCACATTATCTAGACCAGTGCTTCTCAACCATTGGGCCACGGCCCAGTAGTGGGCCCTGGCATCAATTATTCTGGGCCACGGGATGCTCTTCTGGAATTTGTCATTTTCATTTTCTAAGCATTTTTCATGAATAAATATTTTATAGTGAAAATATTCTTAGGAGAACAATATTTGTGTCGAGAAGCTCAGACACAGAACACCTAAATCTGTGTAGCAAATGTCAGTGACCAAGCCCCACATATTTAAACATGGAAGTATTCATGAATGATCAGGAATTTTCAGACATCCAAATCTTTCAACATTCAGGAAAGGCAATACCGATGTTTATGACCAGTCATAAAAATTGCCTGCAAGCCAATTACAACAATGGGTGGCATATCCTCTGTTCTCAGAACCGAGCGAAATGACATCTGTGTTGCAAATGTAAGTGACCAATCAGCAAGGAAGTATA
>NW_019733139.1:0-2150 GCF_002891405.2 Cryptotermes secundus | reverse complement strand
GATGCTAGCTTTGCGATCTAGCTTGCTAGCTTTGCAATATTAGCTCCCTCTCTTTGATTTGCTAGCTTTCTAGCTTTGCGTTGCTATCTTGCTAGCTTTGCGTTGCTAGCTTCCTAACTTTTCGTTGCTAGCATACTAGCTTTGCGTTGCTAGCTTGCTAGCTTTGCAATGCAAGCTTGCTAGCTTTGCGTTGCTATCTTGCTAGCTTAGCGTTACTATCTTGATAGCTTTGCGTTACTTCCTTACTTGCTTGCTTGCTTGCTTTGCGTATCTTTCTTGCTAGATTTGAGTGGATAGCGTGCTAGTTTTCGTTTATAGTTTTTTAGCTATGCTTTGCTAGCTGGCAACCTTGCGTTGCTAGTTTGCTAGCTTGGGGTTTCTATCTTTCTATCTTTGCGTTGAGATCTTGCTAGCTTTGCGTTCCTCGTTTGCTAACTTTGCCTTGCTAGCTTGCTAGATTGCTACGTTTTCGTTTCTATCTTGCTAGCATTGGGTTGCTAGCTTGCTAGCATTGGGTTCCTAGTTTGCTAGTTTTTGTTGCTTGCTTGCTAGCTTTGCTTTTCTAGATTTTTAACTTTGCGTTGCTAGCTTGCTAGCTTTGCGTTTCTAGATTTTTAACTTTGCGTTGCTAGCTTGCTAGCTTTGCGTTTCTAGATTTTTAACTTTGCGTTGCTAGCTTGCTAGCTTTGCGTTTCTAGATTTTTAACTTTGCGTTGCTAGCTTGCTAGCTTTGCGTTTCTAGATTTTTAACTTTGCGTTGCTAGCTTGCTAGCTTTGCGTTTCTAGATTTTTAACTTTGCGTTGCTAGCTTGCTAGCTTTGCGTTTCTAGATTTTTAACTTTGCGTTGCTAGCTTGCTAGCTTTGCGTTTCTAGATTTTTAACTTTGCGTTGCTAGCTTGCTAGCTTTGCGTTTCTAGATTTTTAACTTTGCGTTGCTAGCTTGCTAGCTTTGCGTTTCTAGATTTTTAACTTTGCGTTGCTAGCTTGCTAGCTTTGCGTTTCTAGATTTTTAACTTTGCGTTGCTAGCTTGCTAGCTTTGCGTTTCTAGATTTTTAACTTTGCGTTGCTAGCTTGCTAGCTTTGCGTTTCTAGATTTTTAACTTTGCGTTGCTAGCTTGCTAGCTTTGCGTTTCTAGATTTTTAACTTTGCGTTGCTAGCTTGCTAGCTTTGCGTTTCTAGATTTTTAACTTTGCGTTGCTAGCTTGCTAGCTTTGCGTTTCTAGATTTTTAACTTTGCGTTGCTAGCTTGCTAGCTTTGCGTTTCTAGATTTTTAACTTTGCGTTGCTAGCTTGCTAGCTTTGCGTTTCTAGATTTTTAACTTTGCGTTGCTAGCTTGCTAGCTTTGCGTTTCTAGATTTTTAACTTTGCGTTGCTAGCTTGCTAGCTTTGCGTTTCTAGATTTTTAACTTTGCGTTGCTAGCTTGCTAGCTTTGCGTTTCTAGATTTTTAACTTTGCGTTGCTAGCTTGCTAGCTTTGCGTTTCTAGATTTTTAACTTTGCGTTGCTAGCTTGCTAGCTTTGCGTTTCTAGATTTTTAACTTTGCGTTGCTAGCTTGCTAGCTTTGCGTTTCTAGATTTTTAACTTTGCGTTGCTAGCTTGCTAGCTTTGCGTTTCTAGATTTTTAACTTTGCGTTGCTAGCTTGCTAGCTTTGCGTTTCTAGATTTTTAACTTTGCGTTGCTAGCTTGCTAGCTTTGCGTTTCTAGATTTTTAACTTTGCGTTGCTAGCTTGCTAGCTTTGCGTTTCTAGATTTTTAACTTTGCGTTGCTAGCTTGCTAGCTTTGCGTTTCTAGATTTTTAACTTTGCGTTGCTAGCTTGCTAGCTTTGCGTTTCTAGATTTTTAACTTTGCGTTGCTAGCTTGCTAGCTTTGCGTTTCTAGATTTTTAACTTTGCGTTGCTAGCTTGCTAGCTTTGCGTTTCTAGATTTTTAACTTTGCGTTGCTAGCTTGCTAGCTTTGCGTTTCTAGATTTTTAACTTTGCGTTGCTAGCTTGCTAGCTTTGCGTTTCTAGATTTTTAACTTTGCGTTGCTAGCTTGCTAGTTTTGCCTTGCTAGATTGCTTGCTTGGCGTGCCTATCTTTCTATTTTTGCGTTGCGTTCTTGATAGCTTTGCGTTCCTCGCTTGCGAGCTTTGCCTTGCTAG
>NW_019733138.1:294-431 GCF_002891405.2 Cryptotermes secundus | reverse complement strand
AGCTAGGAAGCTAGCAACGCAAATCACGGAAGCTAGCAACGCAATACTATCAATGTATAAACGCAAAGATAGCAAGCTAGCAACGCAAAGCTGGCCTGCTAGGAACGCAAAGCTAGCAAGCTAGTAAAGCTGGCAAG
>NW_019733138.1:0-219 GCF_002891405.2 Cryptotermes secundus | reverse complement strand
AGCAAGCAAACAAGGAACCAAAGACAAGCAAGCAGGCAAGCAACGCAAAGCTAGCAAGCTAGCAACACAAAGCTACCAAGCTACGAAGTTTGCAAAGCAAAGCTAGCAAGCTAGTAACGCAAATCCAGCAAAGCTAGCAAAGCAAAAATAGCAAGCTAGCAACGCAAAGATAGGAAGCAAGAACAGCAAAGCAAACAAGCAAGCAAGCAACGCAAAGCA
>NW_019733137.1:0-1053 GCF_002891405.2 Cryptotermes secundus | reverse complement strand
GAATGTATGCAAATGAACGTCCGAGATATGGCATACAGGTTCATTTTTGCGCCAAGGAATGTTCTGCAGTGAGATGTATTTCCAGACAAATTTCGGATTGGACGTATCGCAGCGGGACATGTCACCAGACGGTAGTCGTTACAAAACTGTTTGATTACTCAGTTACAATTGCACTGTTAACGAAAATTCGAGCAAATTAGCTCAAGCACTAATGTTTGTTTCTTTAACTGAGGTTCTTCATGGTTGTCCTCAGTTCCTCTAGGAATTGTCGGGATCGTAACTTCAATCAGGCCACTACCAATTCCTTCATCATCCTTTCCCATTCATGATTCATCATCATCATCATCCAGTTATTCGACCCTGCAGTAGTAGTGTCTATACCGACCGAGTTACCGCCTCTTGTCGGCGAAGTTATTTAGCTGATAGAGGGTGTCGCTTGGTCAGCGCAACTGATCCCCACGGCCGTTGATCTCGATTTTCTAGACCGGAGCCGCTATTTCCTTGAAATTACTCTTCAGATATTCTCGCGAGGCTGAGTGGACCCCGTTTCAGTCTGTAGCCAGGAACCTTGACCACTAGACCACAGAGGCGGTCGGTATAATTCGCTTGCGGGCTACAGGTCACGAATTTTTTTTTACACTAATAGTGTCGCTAAATGAATTACAAGTAAATACAGTTAAGTCAAACTACGAGTACATTAAAGAATATAACTATGTAAGAAATCAGAGACAATTCCGTCATGTTAACAACATTTATGAACTAACGAAACGTGGTTTTGTTGGCGAGACAATATTTGTTAGTCAAATGACGTTTGTCTCATCTCTGCGTCTGCTTTAATTTGCAGAAGCACATGTGATGTAAAGGCGTCACAAGAACATTCCTGTTCAAAGCAATGTCCCTTACAACCCCTGCACATATTCCTAATCGCTCATGAAGTGCACCGGCGTGTACTCGTGTAAGAAATGTCAATGTTCCTAGTCACACGGAGATTTTCTGACGTAAAAATATTAATTTTTCAGTTTCATTAACGTCCGTAATGATGTTTACCTCGAC
>NW_019733136.1:0-727 GCF_002891405.2 Cryptotermes secundus | reverse complement strand
AAAATGTACAATATATTGTCCTTAAAACGTCAAGGATTAAGTATAATAATATGAATTTAATGAACACGTTTAGATGACACAGATGTGTCATGGTTGCAATGGTTGTATTAATGATTTTAACAACACCCATGCTGGCAAAGACATGCACATCAATCATCATATTGTGACGGGGAATCTCAGTACAAAGGTACACAATAGATCCATATATATTGTCATGTATGCGTGGTTAGTGTGACTAATAATAAAGGGTTCTGGATTAGATGACTGGATTTATTGGCACTTTTTTACAATTGTGGTGAATTATAACGGCTCACAATCAATGACTGCTTAAGACTCCCTCCACTCCTTACTGGAATATAAGAGCCTTCTACTGTGACAGATGACGAATTACTGCTCACATACTGAACACCATTATGAATGAATTATGACTCCTGCTTGACGAATGCGCTCCAAAATGAATTCTGCGGAGCGTTCTCACATATACTCCCATTATAACTCCATGAGAACTGAATAGAGATCACCATTCCCGACAGTTCACGTTATTGCGTGCTTATCAGTTGCTGTGGGAACTGTGTGTTAATTCTATAACAACGTTTAGATTTGGCTATTCCATCTTTCAGGCAATGCTTACTGAACCATTGCCTAGCAATAGTCACATTTGTCACATTCTGTTATCAAGAACTGACTGACTACATGAAGCAAAGCATTTCTTGTGAAGCTGATAGTC
>NW_019733135.1:0-453 GCF_002891405.2 Cryptotermes secundus | reverse complement strand
AACCAGATTTAATACCATTTTTGTAATGACCACTATTTTGTCCTCTTCAGACACTGCATCATTGAACTCTGTCATAATCTGGTGTACTACAGTCACTACTCTCAACATATTGTCGAAAGGTTGACTGATTACATGAGGAGCCTGATCTGACTGGCCTGTTTCTGCAGTGCAGGAGCCAGTACAATCTGCTTTCTTGCTGTGGTTGGACAAACCACTGGAACATGGTTTTCCTGAGGGTGCTTTTGCTGCTGTACTGCGCTGCCTTGGAGTGTCATCACAAAGGAGACACCTGGGGTGACAATGTTTGAGGAGAACACCCTCCTCGTGGTAGTCTTGGGCGCTCTCTGCCCCTTCCTTTTCTGCTGCTCCTCCTTGGCATGTTTGCAACCCTGATAATTGGCGGGATGCGGTTTTTCTCCCTCTGCCAACCAGCAGTTGCAGCATATTGGAGTG
>NW_019733134.1:0-425 GCF_002891405.2 Cryptotermes secundus | reverse complement strand
AGTGTGAAGGATGTAAAGACGCTGCCTGGGGCAGATATTGACTCTTGACTACAGCTTACTGGTTGCCAAGTTTCAAACCAGGTTGAAGAAAATTATAAGATTCCAAAAGCACAGACCTAGATGGGATTTGGAGAAGTTATATGCTCAAACACAAAGCGTGCAGGAGACCCTAGAAGAGAAACTCAGTGCAATTGAAAGCGAAAGCAGAAATGCTGAAGTGCAGTGTAACAATATAAAAGAATGCATGTTAGATACTATTAGCAAATTGGTTGGTAAAGATGAGAAGATAGCAAGAAAACCATGTGTTACACAGGAGATGATGAGTAAAATGGAGGAGTGAAGGAAATGGAAGATTGTATACAAAGAAGAAGGCAGGAAGGAATACAGGAGACTGAGGAATGAATTGAAGTGCCACTGACAGGTCC
>NW_019733133.1:0-459 GCF_002891405.2 Cryptotermes secundus | reverse complement strand
AAGACTATGAAGGTGGGTGAGAGTAAATAAAATTAATATATGATAGATTCATGTGACTGGGCTTTGGGTAGGAACCAGTGGAGGGCTTCTGCGAACATGTAAATGATGTCTCTGCTCTATACGACAATTCTTAACCACCGCACAAAATGTCGGATTCTCGAGGAGTGCTCAGCTCTATGGGCTTACTTATTACTATCACTACAGGAGTTACAACAGCATATTTGGTACGGTGACGGTATTTGTACTTATGGCGTTTATCTTACCAACCACCTCCTCCAAAAGCTGAGATCAAGACACTTGGAGCTAAGAATCCACTAAATTATATGACTTCATTGCTTATTTCTTAACTAGTATAGCTCGGTGGCAATATATTTTACTATTACTATTTTATTTCCAGATCCACTTAATCTCCTCTGTTCTGAGAATCATACAGGAAAGAGCACACAAGCATTTTGTGCG
>NW_019733132.1:0-711 GCF_002891405.2 Cryptotermes secundus | reverse complement strand
GCTTGCCACCTTAGCGTTGCTAGCTTGCCAACATTGCGTTGCTTGGTTGCCAGCTTTGCGTTCCTAGCTTGCTATATTTGAGTGGCTAGCTTGCTAGTTTTGCGTTGCTAGATTGCTAGCTTTGCGTTGCCAGCTTGCTAGCTTTGCGTTGCTTGCTTTCTTGCTTTTGCGTTTCTTGCCTACTAGCTTTGCTTTTCTAGCTTGCTAGATATTCGTTGCTAACTTTCCAGCTTAGCGTTGCAAGCTTGCCAACTTTGCGTTGCTAGCTGCCACGTTTGCGTTCCTAGCTTGCTAGTTTTCCGTTTCTAGCTTGCTAACTTTGAGTTGCTAGCTTGCTAGCTTAGTTTTACTAGCTTGCAAGATTAGCGTTGCTTTCTTGCTTGCTTTGCCTTACTTGCTTGCTGGCTTTGCGTTGCTAGCTTGCTAGATTTGCGTTGCTTGCTTCCTAGCATTGCGTTGCTAGCTTGCTAGCTTTGCGTTTTTAGCTTGGTAGCCTTGCGTTGCTACATAGCTAGCTTGGCGTTGCATGCTTCCTAGCTATCCGTTGCTAGCTAGCTAGCTTTGCGTTGCTAGCTTGCTAGATTGCTATATATTCGTTTCTATCTTATAGCTTTCCGTTTCTATCTTGCTATCATTGCTTTGCTGGCTTGCCAGCTTTGCGTCGCAAGCTTGCTATCTTGCTAGATTTGCATTGCTAGCTTGCTAGCTTTG
>NW_019733131.1:0-649 GCF_002891405.2 Cryptotermes secundus | reverse complement strand
CACCACTTATACACGGTGCCAAATCCCAGAAGACTGCTTTCTTGAAGTTTAAAAACAATTTAAAGAAATTTCTTTATTTAAATTCTTTTTATACACTGGATGAATGTTTTAAGAGATAATGATTATACAACTATATAAATATATAAGATGTTGAGTAGTACAGTAAATGGATAATCATCGTGACTGTACGATAACCATACGATGGGGTACCCAAAAGAAACCGAACTAATTTTTTTGTGGGCAGAGTTTTTGTAATACCGCGTTTTGCCGCTGTGAGCGCATAGATCCAACATTCCTGAGTCGATAAGCTGACTACCGTTGCTTCAGAAGTAAGGACTAGTTTCGGCAGAGTTTATAGTGACAACTGTTTTGTGTGAACGTCGTTTTTGCAATGGCTGATTTTCGTGCGGCGATGAAATTCTGCTTTTTGCTCGGGAAAAGTGGAACAGAAACTCTTGAAATGTTAAAAACGGCGTACAATGACGATGCTATGGGGAAAACTCCAGTGTTTGAGTGGTTTTCCTTTTTCAAAAATGGTGAAATCTAAATTGATGACAAACCTCGTTCTGGTCGTCCTTCCACGGCCCGAACACATGTTGAAAAGAATCGTGAAATCATCAAGGAAGATCGACGACGGACCATTGAAGAA
>NW_019733130.1:0-450 GCF_002891405.2 Cryptotermes secundus | reverse complement strand
CTTCTTCAGGGGTGTTCTGAGGTGGGTCCGGGACCTCCGTTTCTATGACCTCCTGACCACACTGTGCCTGACTTTCTCCCCCTATCGGCACTAATTCGCTTCTCTCCCCCACCAATTCGGCTAATTCTGGGGATTCTTCCCTGGAGTCTAGATCCATTTCCTCCTCAAAATTTACCCTTACCGTTCTATTCCTCAAATTTTTCTGGGACATGTTTGAAACTAGTTACAGTTACACACTTGCAATAAAGTATTATTTGAACTTTTGTACATCACCAAGGATGTCTTCATGTAGCCTGTTGTCCTGGGCTGATGTCTGGATATCACCTCCTCGTGTAGACTCGAAGCCTCGCGTTGCTGCGCCACTCTGTAGCCGTCCTTCTTTCGACGTGAAGCGGTGGAGCCCCACCTCCGTCGTCTGCGTCGCTGGTCACTCCCTTTTCCCCTACCACT
>NW_019733129.1:0-1343 GCF_002891405.2 Cryptotermes secundus | reverse complement strand
AAGTCCAACAAGTATGGAGGATGGGGAACAATAACCATGTCCTTTCTCGTCACAAACCCTGTGATTTTCATGGACATTTGGGCGGACGCGTCGTCATGATGAAGGAGCCTGTTGTGGTTGCACCAAATTTTCGGTTTTTTCATGGCACATTTTCTCTCAAGCTTCTCAAAATGTCACAGTAAAATTCACAGTTTACCATTGTGTTAGGATAAACAAATTCACGGTAAACAATCCTATTCACATCGAAAAAAACAATGAGCGTCTCTTTGTTGAAGTCTTGGTGATTGTGGGCTCTTCCACTGTGATGAATGTTGCTTTATTTCTGAACCATAATCGTAAATCCAAACTCATCATCCGTAATGATCCTAGACATAAAAGTTGGGTCCTGGTTAGCCTTCTGTTGTAGCTCAAGATGCATGTTTACATGCCGCTGCTTTTGATCATTTGTCAAGAGTTGGGGAAGAATCTTCACTGCAATGCAGCGCATTTTCTAAGTTTCTGTTAAGATCTCTTGGCAAACACCATAACTGATCTATGTGCTGTCTGCGAGCTCGTGGATTATTCAGTGACGGTCTTCGAGGGTAAGTTCTAGAATTTTTTGAACATTTTCTGTCCTTTTGCTGGTGCTCGGTCGCATTAAACGTTCGTCATCTTCAACTAACACTCGACTGGCCTTGAAACGTGAATGCCATTCAAAAACATGTCCAGCTTAAAGAATTTATTCCAAAAGCCTTGTAAAATATTTCAAGGGTTTCAGTAGCAGATTTACCAAGCTTCATGAAAAACTTGATGCAGACACTTTGCACGATTTTGCCATCCATCGCAGACAAAACAAAACACGAAGTCGAAAAAGCACACGCGTAAAAACAATGCATGTTCACAGCACAGTGTCAAATGGTAGTTTGATGCAACAGGATTGCAAAAGTGTGACCTTGGACTCTCCTCTAAATTTCTTTCACTGAAGCATTTACAATAACAGTCAGTGAACATTCCAATAGCACCTCGTACAGCAGCCATGGCCAGCAGCCACCTTCCCAAAAACACAAGCGTGAAGGTAAGGCTCTACATGCTGAAGAGTCCCTCAATCAATGGTTCCCTGTTGTAACTTGAAGAGGTATTACATATCTACATTGCTGATGAAAGAGATTTATTTTTTGTGCCATGCCAGGCAGTTCCCTAAGCTACAAACACGTAATTCTGTCTGGTTCAAAGAAAGCATTGAATCGTGTAACAGTGTTGTGAAGTTCAAACCTGTCAGGAAGTGATAAATGGAAACTCTTGGTTTTTTTGAAAGCCTTAGTGCTTTAAGGAGATTAGTATGGACAGTTTACCAGGTCTGTACT
>NW_019733128.1:894-1022 GCF_002891405.2 Cryptotermes secundus | reverse complement strand
AATCTAGTAATCTAGCAAGCTATCAACTCAAAGCTAGCAAGCTAGCAACGAAAAAGCTAGCTAGCTAGCAACGCGTAGTTAGCAAGCTAGCAGCGCTAAGCTAGCAATGTAACTACGCTATCAAAGCT
>NW_019733128.1:0-762 GCF_002891405.2 Cryptotermes secundus | reverse complement strand
GCAAGAAAAGAAAAGCAAACATGCAAGCAACGCAAAACTAGCAAGCTAGCAATGCAAATGTAGCAAGCTAGCAACGCAAAGCTAGCAAGCTAGCAACGGAAAGCTAAAAAGTTTGCATCGCAAATCTAACAAGCTAACACGCTAATCCATCCAGCTACCAACGTAAGGCTAGCAAGCAAGCAACGAAATGCTGGCAAGCTAGCAACGCAAAGCTGGAAAGTTAGCAACGCACACCTGGCAAGCTAGCAACGCAAAGCTTGCATGCAAGTCAGGAATCAAGAAACGCAAACCAAGCAAGCAACGAAAAGCTAGCAAGCTAGCAACTCAAAGCTAGCAAGCTAGGAACGCAAACTAGCAAGCTAGCAACGCAAAGCTAGGAAGTTAGCAACGCAAAGCTACCAATCTAGCAACGCAAAGCTAGCAAGCTAGCAAAGCAAAGATAGGAAGTTAGCAACGCAAACCTAGCAAGCTACCAAGGCAAAGCTAGCAAGCAAGCAACGGAAAGCTGGCAAGCTAGCAAAGCAGAGCTGGAAAGCGAGCTACGCACAGCTGGCAAGCTAGCAACGCACAGTTGGCAAGATACCAACGCAAGGCTGGCAAGATAGCAATAAAAAACTAGCATGCTAGAACGCAAACCTGGCAAGTTAGCAACGCATATCTAGGAATTTAGTGAGCTAGAAAGCTATCAACTCCAAGCTAGCAAGGTAGCAACACAGAGCTAGCAAACTAGCAACGCAATGCTAGCAAGCTAGCAACGTAAAG
>NW_019733127.1:0-548 GCF_002891405.2 Cryptotermes secundus | reverse complement strand
AGCAAGCTTGAAACGCCAAGATAGCAATGTAGCAATGCAAACCTATCAAGCTGGCAACGCAAAGATAGCAAGCTAGCAACGCATGCTACCAATATAGCAACGCAAATCTAGCAAGCTTCAACGCAAACTAGCAAGCTAGACACACAAATCTAGCAAGCTAGCAACGCATAACTAGCAAGCAAGGAACGCAAAGAAAGCAAGCAACGAAATGTTAGCAAGCTAGGAAAGCAAAGCTAGCAAGCTAGCAAGCTAGCAATGCAGAGCTAGCTATCTTTAAACGCAAAGCTAGTAAGCTAGCAACATCAAGCTAGCAATGTAGGAACGCAAATCTATCAAGCTGGCAACGCAAACTAGCAAGTTAGAAACGCAAGGCTACCAAGCTAGCAACGCAAAGGTAGCAAGTTAGGGAAGCTTTGCTAGCAAGCTAGCAACGCAAAGCTAGCAAGCAAGAAACGCAAAGCAAGTTAGCAACACAAAGTTAGCAAACTAGCTACGGAAAGATAGCAAGGTAGCAACGCAAACCTGGCAAGCTAGAAACGCAAACTGGC
>NW_019733126.1:0-524 GCF_002891405.2 Cryptotermes secundus | reverse complement strand
AACGCAAAGCTGGCAAGCTACCAATGCAAAGCCAGCAAGGTAGCAACGCATATCTAGTAAGCTAGCAAGCTAGCAAAGAAAAGCTAGCAAGCTTGCATCGCAAAGCTATCAAGGTAGCAACGCAAATATAACAAGCTAGAAATCTAGTAACGGAAAGCTAGCAAAATAGCAACGGAAAGCTTGCAACGCAAAAGTAGCAAGCTAGCAACGCAAAGCTAGCAAGCTAGATCGCATTGCTTGCAAGCTAGCAACGCAAAGCTGCCAAGCTAACAACGCAAAATTAGCATGTTAGCAACGCAAAGCTAGCAAGCTAGCGACGCAAAGCTAGCAAGCTAGCGACGCAAAACTAGCAAGCTAGCGACGCAAAGCTAGCAAACTAACAAACGCAAAGTTGGCAAAGCAAGCTAGCGACGCAAAGCTAGCAAACTAACAAACGCAAAGCTGGCAAACTAGATACGCATAGCTGGCAAGCTAGCAACCCAAATCTGGCAAGCTAACAACGCATATCTAGCAAGCTATCAACT
>NW_019733125.1:0-743 GCF_002891405.2 Cryptotermes secundus | reverse complement strand
GAAGAATTTAAAATACATTTTATATGTGTGAATACGTACACTTGAAAAGGGCACGCGGTAGCGTAGTTGGTTGAGGCACTATGCTAAAAACAGGGAGGTTGCGGTTTCGAGTCTGGATGAGGTCATTGCTTTTTAATTTGCATAATATATCTAGCCGCACTATGGCCTTGGGGTAGACGCAGCCTGTAACAGAAATGAGTACTGTGAATCTTCCTGGGGGGGTAAACAGCGGACGGCGCGTAAAGCTGACAACCTTACCGCCATCTGTTAGCCGATTTTCTAGAGAAAATGTGGGAACCTCGACGTCTCACAACTCTGTGGGCCTCCACGCTTTGTTACAGTGTTAGCTTTACCTTTAGCTTATGTACATTTAACAAAAACCAAACATATCCATAAGAGGCAGACCCATCCTCTCGTCAGAAAGGACTACGGCGACAAGAGCTCAATTACAAAAAATAATCTCTGGCCGTGATCCTCAAGGGGCTTGGGGCCAAGACGAACTGATTAACGGTAAACTGCCAGTCGTAAAGTAACTCTGAGCTCGACTTTTCGAGTGAGTTTGTGAAGAGTTGGTTGGTGAGTTAGTGAGTGCATTGCGTGCAGTGCAGTGAAGTGAAGTGGAGTGATTTGATTGGTGAGCAGTCAGTTAGTTATAGGACTGCTGCAGTTCGGTCGTCGTGAACTCTTGCTATAGGAAGCTGGTAACTGAGGTAGGGGAATACTTCGGGAACCGAGAGGAAGAT
>NW_019733124.1:578-837 GCF_002891405.2 Cryptotermes secundus | reverse complement strand
TTGAAATATTTGGGTAACTTGCTTACTTGTTTGCTTGCTTGCTTTACGTATTTTGCTTGCTAGATTTACTTTTACAGCTAGCTAGATTTGCGTTGCAATCTTGCTAGCTTTCTTTGCTAGCTTTCTAGCTTTGCGTTTCTATCTTGCTATCTTTGCGTTGCTAGCTTGCTGGTTTCGCTTTGCTAGCTTGTCAGTTTTGCGTTGCTAGCTTGCCAGCTGTTCGTTGCTAGTTTGCCAGCTTTGCGTTTCTAGCTTGCTA
>NW_019733124.1:0-384 GCF_002891405.2 Cryptotermes secundus | reverse complement strand
GCTTGTTTGGGAATATTGCTTGCTACTTTTGCGTGGATAACTTGTAAGCATTTCGTTGCTAGCTTGCTAGCTTTGCGTTGCTAGCTTTTAGCTTTGCTTTGCTAGCTTGCTATTTTTGCCTTGATAGATTGCTAGCTTGGCGTTGCTATCTTTCAATCGATGCGTTTCAATCTTGCTAGCTTTGCGTTCCTCTCTTGCTAGGTTTGCATTGTTAGCTTGTTTGAATGCTAGATATGTTTTGCTATTTGATAGCTTTGCGTGGCAAGCTTGCTAGCTTTGAATTGGTATCTTCCTATCTTTTCGTTGCTAGCTTGCTAGCTTTGCGCTGCTAGCTTTGTTGCTTGCTAGATTTGCGTTGCTAGATTCCTAGATATGCGTTGTTAG
>NW_019733123.1:0-377 GCF_002891405.2 Cryptotermes secundus | reverse complement strand
CCGCCAAGTAAGCAAGAGAGGAGAGCCATGCGAAATCATTTAAATTTTGTGTTAACTGAAATATAGAGTTTATGAGGAACAACTTTACTTCGTCTCGAAGCTCAAGCAACCGCGTCAAAACCTTACCCCGGGCAGCCATCGGATTTCTGAGTGCAATAATAAGTGTTCGTGATCACTTCCCATTTCATTACAAAGCGCAGAAAATGATCGGCTGTTAAGAGGACGGGCTTTAATAAAACTGACAATTTTTACTGCTTCGTCTAGAACGATTTTCATTTTTGAGGGCATACGGCGTGCAGCTAATACTGCTAATACTTCGCGGTGTATGCAATAATGTGTCCATTTAACAAGAGGTGCGACTTTCTGGATACGTGCGA
>NW_019733122.1:0-425 GCF_002891405.2 Cryptotermes secundus | reverse complement strand
GCAACGCAAAACTTGCAAGCTAGCAACGCAAATTAAACAAGCTACTAACGCAAAGCTAGCAAGCAAGATAGGCAAAGAAGCAGGCAACGTGAAGCTAGCAAATTAGCAACGCAAAGCTAGCATGTTGGCAACCCAAAGCTAGCAAGCTAGCAAATTAAAGCTAGGAAGGTAGCAACGCATAACTGTCAAGCTAGCAAAGCAAACTGGCAAACTAGCAACGCATACGTGGCAAGTTAGCAACCCAAAGCTGGCAAGCTAGCAACGCATATCTAGCAAGCTAGCAACGGAAAGCTAGCAAGCTAGCAACACAAAGATAGCAAGCTAGCAACGCAAAGATAGCAAGCTAGCAATGCAAATCTGGCAAGCTAGCAAAGCAAAGATACCAAGATAGCAACGAAAATCTAGCAAGCTAGCAACGCAAAGCA
>NW_019733121.1:233-762 GCF_002891405.2 Cryptotermes secundus | reverse complement strand
TTTTATTCACCTATCGGTGAAGGAAATGCTACATAATTTTTTCACATTAATTTTTTCTACGGGAAGACTCCTGGTGAGAAGCTNATCTTCTACAGTCCGCCTTCGGATCTGGACCACCGAGGTTCTTGCTAGTACCGTCCAGTCTCGCATGTCGAAGAGGACGTCAGCATGAACCGTGTTCGTCCGGCGTAGTACGCTTTGCTCAAGTCTTGCGTCGTTATCCCTAGTGAAAATGACTGAATAACACGCAGAGTATGGAAGAGACTGCACATGGGAATACAATATAAAATAGATCACTTGGCTTGTATTCACCTATCTGTGAAAGAAATACAACAACATTTTTCCATATTAATTTATTCTACGATAAGGCTCCTGGTGCAGAGCATCGTGAATCTTCTACAGTCTTCCTTCGGATCTGGACCACCGAGGTTCTTGCTAGTACCGTCCAGTCTCGCATGTCGAAGAGGACGTCAGCATGAACCGTGTTCGCTGGGCGTAGTTCGCCTTTCTCAAATGTTGAGTCTTAACC
>NW_019733121.1:0-147 GCF_002891405.2 Cryptotermes secundus | reverse complement strand
CACAATTGTGGCTTTCTGCGTTCCTATAATCATATTTATATTATAATCCACCTGATCAAAGAAAGTCAAAACCCATGCACTCATAGCAAGAAAGGAATTGAAATATTTTTTTTCATATAGACTGATTGTTAGGCAAAGATACATAAA
>NW_019733120.1:0-366 GCF_002891405.2 Cryptotermes secundus | reverse complement strand
CTGCGCTGAATGATACGTAACACGTGTTGTAATCAGAGTGGGGAAATTACTGAGGCGCGCAGCTGACACCTGGAAGGGAGCCTAGTGCGCATCCCGTCCAGCGCGACGTTTTAAAAATATCGCCAAGAATCAAACACTCTGCGACGCAGCTAACATAGCGAACATAGCGTACGTAGCGTACGGAAGTCTGTGTGGCCAGTCACATTGGCAATAAAGGGAGATATTTTTCTGGTCGTATAGCAAACAGCGTACGTAGCGTGCGTCGCGTACGTAGCGCTCTGTGTGGCCGAACCTTCAACCATTCATAGTGATGAATGATGCCTGATTCACCAGAATCTTACGAATGGTACTGTATCGCTATCTTAT
>NW_019733119.1:0-1146 GCF_002891405.2 Cryptotermes secundus | reverse complement strand
CAACTGAGAAATAGTAGTCGACTCGAGTTGAGTTTCGAGAAGCCAGCCTGCCAGGGTACGAACTTGGGTTCAGAGGAACTGAATGGAGTCGAGTTTTCGGAATTGGCAGTTACAGAATAATGGAAAGAAGGCTTCATGTGTGATTTGAAGTGACAGTGAGACTGTTATAAAACCGTTGTCAGGACACGACTAGTGAAGACTAAAAACATTTTTGCGTGTGTAACGGTGAACTGCAAAGTGTGTAGATCAGCGATAGCGTTGTGATTACATGTAGTTCTCACTGGTGTGTGTAAGGTGTCAATAAATCCAATCACCCATTCGAAAACCCCCCTCTATAGTCACCCCTATACGTGATAGTATTTATGCTGTGGTACGTAATAAGTACAGGGATATTTTACGTTTGCCGTACCTGAGTTAGGTCTATGGCACACAGTTTGTCAACCTGGCTGAGATTCGTTACGCTAAGTTTCTGCAGATAATTTTTTTGTTAATGTCTTAAAGTAGGCTGTAACCGCTTTAATTTACGCTTATACAAATTACTAAATTAAACACTAAAAATGTGTCTTAACAATAGAAAATTTATCGTTAAATTGACTGGAGAAAACTAAGGCACATAACCTCAAAAAATGTGTTATCCGTACAGACCTGCGCACTGTAAATGTGAAGTTAAGTATTCTCAAAATTTTGCATTTATTTTTTTCCATATATTTCCTGAATCTCTAAAGGTCTTTGCTCCGTGAATAAGAGTTGGATTAAGCACCTTATACTTACTCAGTGACGTCATAGAATCTACTTCTTTGCCAGGTTCCACCTCCTTGCTTCTTTGGATGACGTTCCCTCTGTCGTAAAAATGGTGCATCCATTTCATTTAGACATAACCTTACTTAAAACGGTATGTAAGTGACTTTTTCTTTAATATCAAGAGGGATCCGATTGCTATGATAAATTTTAACAAGTTTTATTTGTTTCATCCTGGTCCGTCACTCATTATATTATGATAACACTGTATGTATATATTTATATTCACAAAACATATTGTAATAGTGGTTCCTAATTGTATTGATATCCTTCTGAAGACGATCTGTAAGACAGAAACATGTTAAGGATAAAAGATTAAAAAGAAAAACCATCAGTCACACTGGACGG
>NW_019733118.1:0-1392 GCF_002891405.2 Cryptotermes secundus | reverse complement strand
AGCTTGCCAGCTTTGGTTTGGTACCTTGCCAGGTTTGGGTCTCTTACTTCCAGGTTGCGTTGCTACCTTGCCATTTTTGCGTTGCTACCTTGCTATCATTACGTTGCTTGCTTGCTTGATTGTGTTGCTAGTTTGCTAGCTTTGCGTTGCTAGCTTGCTAGATTTGCGTTGCTTGCTTGCTTAGCCTTTCTTGCTTGCTAGCTTTGCATTGCTAGCTTGCTAGTTTTGCTTTGTTATCTTTTTAGCCTTGCGTTGCTAACTTGCTAATTTGCGTTGCCAAGTTGATAGTTTTGCGTTCCTTTGTTGCTAGCTTGCCTATTTTGTGTTGCTAGATAGCTAGGTTTGCGTTGCTATCTTGCTAGCTTGCTAGATATGCTTTGCTATCTTGATAGCTTTGCGTTGTTATCTTGCTACCTTTGCGTTGCTAGCTTGCTAGGTTTGCTTTTCTAGCTTGTTTGCATTGCATTGCTAGCTTGCTGTAGGTTCTTTGCTATCTTGGTACCTTTGCGTTGCTAGCTTGGAGGCTTTGCGTTGCTAACTTGCTAGCTCTGCGTTCTAGCTTTCTTGCTTTCCGTTGCTAGCTTGCTAGATATGCGTTGCTAATTTCCCAGCTTTGGGTTGCCAGCTTGTCAGGTTAGCGTTTCTAGTTTGCTAGTGTGCGTTGCCAGCTTGGCAGCTTTGCGTTGCTACCTTGCTAGCTATCCTTTGCTAGCTTGTTAGCTTTGGGTTGCTAGCTTTGCGTTGCTAGCTTTCTAGCTTTGCGTTGCTTGCTTGCTTTGCGTTGCTTGCTTGCTTTGCGTTTCTTTCTTGCTAGCTTTACGTTGCTGGCTTTCTAGCTTTGCTTTGCTAGCTTGATAGATTTGGTTTGATATCTTGCTATTGTTGCGTTGCTAGCTTGCCAGGTTTGCGTTGCTAGCTTGCTAGCTTTGCTTTGCTAGCTTGATATCTTTCCGTTTCTAGCTTGCTAGCTATGGGTTGCTAGCTTGCTAGCTTTGGGTTGCTAGCTTGCTAGCTTTGCGTTGCGTGCTTGCTTTGCGTTTCTTGCTTGGTAGATTTGCGTTGATAGCTTGCTCTCTTTGCGTTTCCATCATGCTAGCATTTCGTTGATTTCTTGCTAGCTTCCCGTTGATACCTTGCCAGATTGTCGTTGCTAGCTTTCTATCTTTGCGTTGCTACGTGGGTAGCTTTGCGTTTCTAGCTTGCTATCTTGGCGTTGCAAGCTTGCTAGCTTTGCGTTTCTTGTTTGCTNAGGATACGAATCTATCGGTAATGAGACGGCCTCTCGATCACAGGGCTATGACCACTCGCCCTGTCGATCATATAATCCGCTTCATTACTCAGGCCAATCAATCACAGACTCGATAATACCGAAAAACGTCTCGCCGAACACGT
>NW_019733117.1:0-502 GCF_002891405.2 Cryptotermes secundus | reverse complement strand
TTACTTGCTTACTAGTTTTGCGTTGCTAGCTTACTATTTTTTCGTCTCTAGCTTGCAATCATGCTAAATTTGCGTAGCTACTTTGCTATATTTTCGTTGCTAGATTGCTTTCTTTGCTTTGCTAGTTTGCTAAANACTTTACGTTGCCAGCATGCTAGGTTTTTTGCTACCTTTCTAGCTTTTCTTTGCTAGCTTGCTACTTTTCCGTTGTTGCCTGCTAGATTTGCGTTGCTTGTTTGTTAGCTTGCTAGATTTCAGTTGCTAGCTTGCTAGATTTGCATTGTTAATTTGCTAGCTTTGCGTTGTTACCTTCCTATCTTTTACGTTGCTAGCTTGCTAGTTTTGCGTTTCTAGCTTGCTAGCTTTACGTAACTAGTTTGCTAGCATTGCGTTGCTAGCTAGCTAGATTTCCGTTGCTATCTGGCTAGCTTTGAGTTGCTAGGATGCTTGCTTTTCTTTTCTATCTTGCTAGCTTTGTGTTCCTTTCTTGTTTGCTTTGCGT
>NW_019733116.1:0-625 GCF_002891405.2 Cryptotermes secundus | reverse complement strand
CTACTGCAAATGGCACTTATACCGCTATCCATCGATACCCCCTCCACCGCTGTATCCCCACCAGAACTCACACAGCGCCCTCTCCAAATACGGGAGGTCGATTTGCCGGACCCTGTATCTGAATAACTGGTTGTGTCAGAAAGTAATATCACACTCTGTACAGTGTCTGCCAAAATGGGAACCGCAACCTCTCCTCTCCCCCCTCCCCCGCCCCATACCTCTTTCGACCGTGAAGCTTTCTCCCGGAGGTCGTCGAGAACACTAGTGGTCTAATTATTATGTATATTAATTGTTAAGAAACGCCATATTAAATTTCTAACACGAAACATGATAAAAAAATTGTTTCTTAGGTATAAAAATTAATTTGTAAGTATATCACATTTCAGAATCGTGTTTTATAGGTTCAAGTTTTTTTCCCCCTTGGCACTACAACAGCCCCATTGGGCCTAGGCCCACCTCCATGAGCTTCTCCGTTCACTTCGGTTTTTCTAGATCTTACACATTCGGTAGGACTCCTTGGGCGGGTGATCGGCTCGTTGCAAGGCCTCTACCTGTAAACAAACACAGAAAAACGCACACGCACACAAATTAACATCCATGCTCTGAGTTGGATTCGAACCCACCA
>NW_019733115.1:0-640 GCF_002891405.2 Cryptotermes secundus | reverse complement strand
GTCACATCAAGTCACACCAAGTAACGTCAAGTCACGCCAAGTCACTTCAAGTCACACCAAGTGACGTCAAATCACGCCAGGTTACGTCAAGTCACAACAAGTCACGTGACTTCACGTCCAGTAACGCCAAGTTATGTCAAATCACGCCAAGTCACACCCAGTGAAGTCAAGTCACGTCAAGTCACGCCAAGTACGCCCAGTTACGTCAAATCACGTCAAGTCACACGAAGTCACGTGAAGTCACGTCACCTCACGTTACCTCACCTGGCCACAACTCACCTAACTTAACAGCAGGGAATGGTACCCCTCAATTACTAATTGATGCGCACAAGTCTACTGCGCAAACATAATCTAACCTAACATAACCNAAACCTAACCTACCCTATCTTAACCTAACCTAACCTAATCTAACCTAACCTAACATACCCTAGCCTACCCTAGCCTCGGCTCGCCTCATGTCAAATTACGACAAGTCACGCCAAGTCACGTCACGTCAAGTCACGCAAAGTCAGGTCACGTCACGTCACGTCACGTCACCTCACCTCAACTCACCTCACTTCACCTATCTTAAGAGCAGGGAATTGTACCCCTCACATACTGATTGGTGCGCACAAGTCTACTGCGCAAACCTATCCTAACC
>NW_019733114.1:0-520 GCF_002891405.2 Cryptotermes secundus | reverse complement strand
CAGGTACCAACATTAAAGGAAGAGACAGCATAACAATAATACTGTGTCTAAGGCATCTTTTGAGGGTGCATCATCATCAGACAGTGACACAGATAGTTACAGCATCATCAAAAAATTACTACATTCTATTATCAACATACAATGAGATCTACAATCACCATATCAGGGATCTTGTTGAACATGAAGGACTTTTTTTCATTAGGTTGCCTATTCAAGGTATGATCTTTTAGATAAACAATTCCAAGGCCTGCACACATATACTGTGCAAGGTAAAAACATTGGCATGATTTTCAAACGACTCACAGTTATTGTTGAAGCACTGAAGCACAATGTGTCCCTAAACGAACAGTGGAATGGACAAGGTTGATCAGTTCTACCCGCCCTGGCACCCAACATTTCCAGACTGGTGATCAGTGCCTTCAGGATAACCGGTCTAAAGAATTCATGAAACAACTTTTAAATTCACAGCTTGTAGTTACATTATCAAACAGATCAGGTTTCAGGCAATAGCAAAACCATG
>NW_019733113.1:0-945 GCF_002891405.2 Cryptotermes secundus | reverse complement strand
TATATATATATAATATTGTGATGTATTTGCGCTATACAGGACACCCCTCACCTCAAGTGGTGACGTAACAGCACCAGAGTCACTGCCACAGCTACGGTAACAGGCCAATGAACACTGTGCCCCCCTCCCGTGCAGTGATGTAACACGGGACACCGCTGTTAACACGAGGCAACAGGGAACGGTATAAAAAGCCGGCTGAGCAGTGTGGTGATCCGGAGCGACACAGTGTGATCGTGAAGTCGCCAAGTGCAGTGGAAGTCTAGCAGTAGCCGAGAACAGTGCAAGTAATTGTGATGCTGCCTGCCGATGGCAGTAGTTGTGAGACTGTGAATTGTGTAAATGTAAAGAGCGAATGTGGAATAAATTTGATATATCCAATACGGTGTAAACTTATTTGTCGTGTTACCATATCCGACACGTGACAATATTATAACAGTTGATCAATGAAAGGTATGTCTGTGGAAACCATATGGCTGGAAGTGTGAATTTTGAATAGACCCGTCAAAAGTCTGACATAATGAACAATACTTACTCACTTACTTATGGAGCTGAGGAGAAGTCAAATCTGCAGCTACCCAAGAATTTCCCAGCATTTTATGAAACCTGAAGGTCCATTACAACGTGGTAGCTCTTTCCTGGGTCAGATCAATCCAATCCATAGCTCCCCCATTCTATCTCACCCTAAGATCAATTTTAATATTATCCACTCACCTACTACTACTACTACTACAACAACAACAACAACTAACTACGTTTGGTCTCTTCCTTCTGGCTTTCCCACCAATAATATATCCTATATGCTACTGTCCTCCTCTGCCCATCTTATCCTCCTTGACTAGTGATATTGAACACAGTGGGGGAAAAAAACCCAACAAATAAAAACACCCTGGGGGAGGGGGGACCACCCAAAAGCAGGCAAGTGCTCTCTCGCGCCCTGTCGGCCAC
>NW_019733112.1:0-1483 GCF_002891405.2 Cryptotermes secundus | reverse complement strand
TTGATAGGGATCACTAGGTCATATTTCGTAATGGACTTTCTAACAACCCATACAATTCCGTCATCATTAATTATCCGGTATTACCTAGACGGTTTCTCTTGTGGTGGGGGACAAAATTCCCCCATCATCTTACCTGTAAGTAAGAGCTTCAACTTTATTTTTAGCTGTGTGCTTACGTGGGGTGGCTACGAAGGTGGTGTTTATTGTTATTTCAGTGCTGCGTAATTTTATAATCCACTCAACTGGAGTGGGCAATGTGCCAGAGACTGGGAGGTATAGGTTAAGTCACTACTATTTGAGTTTGTGGGTTGTAGTTCCTGAGTTTGCGAAAGTTTTTACCACGGATCGCACTAATTAATAATACACACTTCACTTAATACCTGAAACTTTTGAAAACGGCTCACTATTTGTAGAGATATTACTTATAGTTTACGACTCGAAAAATCGACGCTTTCAACTCAAGGATGGCCAACGATATCTTCCAGCAAATAAGTACGTACTACGTGACATCAAACGATGCAGCGCTCTATGTGTGGAATGTGGTACCACAATCTCTCGTAGCGTCATTACGATTTCACTGTGAACAGAGATACATATTACGAAGGTTTCATCTCTATCCTCTGATAACTCTTCAGTTCATGCCCTGGACATTCTATTTAATCTGATGAGCAATTTGCAACACCACTCGCACACATAACATAAATAAACCACTGATATATTCATTGCTCGATGCGCGACCAGGCTGACCCGTGCAATGCGTCATGCGCGATGTCATCATCACCTTTACTGTCAGCAAGATCATATAACTGGACTATATTGTAAAAGTGAAAAAGTAAAACTATTCCTGTAACAGGCCTTGAAGGCCCATAGGGTTCTGAGAAGCTGAGGGTCCCACATTTTCCAGACAATCTGCTCAATGTTGTCGGTAAGGTTATCAAATTTCCCCAGGAAAATTATTTAATTAATTCCTGGTACTCAATTCTGTTCTCATTATTCTTCACGCATTTCTAAATGCCTTACGTATCTAAAAGAAGATAAATTTAGTTGTTGAAAGCGCTAACACAAGGATGAAGCACCATATTTAGAAAACAATGCAAATATCCCAGCCGCCACATATGCCACTGCACCATGCGTATGCTATTGGAACAGAGGCCACTTCAGTATATTTGTTCGAAATGTTTCGCCAGTCTATCCGCTATATCTCGTAGGAAGACTCGGTTTGATGAGTAAAGAAAAATATATTTTTCCTACATATTGCAAATCTGCAAATTTTTCATGCAAACGGAGAACATTACTTGCCATACATGTCACAGTAAAGGGGAGTTCACTGTATAAATGCATCTGATGACTAATTTGCGTTATGTTTTTTGTGCACAGGTTTCCGTTCCAGATAATGTAGCACTTCCAAAGAAAGTGCAAGATAGTTCCCTTACTCAATTGCCCCAGTGTGACGAGGAAGGCAAGTAACATGCAAATATAATGT
>NW_019733111.1:0-543 GCF_002891405.2 Cryptotermes secundus | reverse complement strand
TAGAAAGCTGGCGGAGCAGTATGTGATAAGAGCGTGTGAGCAGGAGTGACACAGTGAGGACTGAACCAGTTACGAAGACTGTGTGTGATTAAGAGTGACACAATGCGGATAGTGAAATCACTGAGTCCAGAGAAATCCTGTAGCTATGAGTTGAGTGGCATCGAGTGAATGGAAATGACTACATCAGAAGATGTAATTGTGATACTGCAGATGGCAGTACTTGTGCAATTGTGAATTGTGTGATTGCTTGAGCAAGTGTTCAATAAATTCGCTATATCTAATACGGCGTGAAGTTATTTGTCGCGTTATACACCCAACACATGACAATATTATTTAACTGAGACATGGCTAAACGACTTGTGTTACGACCACAATTTATTTCCTGACTACTATACAGTTTTCCGTTCTTACAGGGCTTCTGTGAATATGACACGTGGTGGTGGAGTTCTCATTTCCCTATCCCCAAAAGTTCGCACCTGTAAATGCACATACGATTTAGAATCCTGCGATGAATGTGTATGGGTTGAAATCCCCACTTCCGAC
>NW_019733110.1:0-427 GCF_002891405.2 Cryptotermes secundus | reverse complement strand
TCATAACAATTTGAGCAAATTTCCATACCGTTGGAAAGTAAGATAAGAATGCTATTGAAGATTATTGTGAGTAGTACAGTTGCTTTCTATGGCAATTGTCTCAATATCTTTCCCGTGATTATGTCGTAGCCAGGTGCTTTGCATTGGTTCGCTTTCTTAATCTGTTGCTCTACTTCTGTAGGTGAGAAGGCTTTGATTGATAAAGACATTTGACATGGCGTATCCAGAGACTTCTCAATTTCGTTGTCATTATGATGATTATTAGTGTCGTGTGGTGTAAATACCAGAGTAAGATATTCAGCAAAATTTTCGGCTTTTTCTAAATCACTTTTGGCCCAGCTTCTGTCAGCTTTTCTTACTGGAGGTATTGATTTTTGGGGCTGTTTCAATCTTCTTGTAGCTTTCCAGATTGTATGATCGTCCTTGT
>NW_019733109.1:0-1088 GCF_002891405.2 Cryptotermes secundus | reverse complement strand
TCGATTCCCCGGGCTTTATTTAATTTCAGAGATTTTTTAATTTTCCGTACGTCACAAGATGTGAACTTATGTGTGGGGCTGTCGTCTACGGTTTCCAGCTGAGCGTGAACTCTAGCCTCCTCCAACCGTTCATTGTTATCGTCACACAGATCATGCGGGGTGAACTGATTTTCCAGACAGTCGACAATTGCGTTGGCCCTTCCGGAAGGGCGAAATTTAGGGAATGAAGAACCATGAATAGTATTTGACGCCCTTGGTCCGTCTCTCTTTAAGAGAAATTTCTCATTGGGCAATATATCATGAAGTGTTACTTCAGGTATTATATTTTCAGTTTCCTGCAGTTCAGAAGTCTTCTTACGGGTCATTCGTTTGATTGACTTGGTGACTCAAGTGACTGCCGTTTTACAAGCTGGATCCCTGGTTTCTTGCCACAATTTTGTTAGCCTCTGCATATATTTTATAAAAATTCTAGACCAAATACATTCTATTTGTTGGGAGACAATTTAATGAAGCTGATTTGTATTTTCGTAAGTATACAGTAGGCCTAACCTACAAGGAGTGTGTTATTTTATATTTTAAGGAAGTCGATTTGTATTTTCACAAGTGTTATTTATATCTTACATAAGTTGTTTGTATTTTCGTAAGTGTACAGTAGGCCTAACCTACAAGAAGTGTGTTATTTTATATCTTTAGTAAGTTGATTTGTACTATTGCAAGTGTACCAGTGGGCCTAACCTAAAATAAGTGTATCATTGTATATAGTGGGCCTTAAAAGATTTGTGCCAGCATATACTCTTGTAAGTTCTAATCACAAATTAGACTCTTTAAATATATCTGTTAGTTAGTACTGAATTATAAGTTAACATAAGTGGTAATAATGACCACAAGGGGTAACGACTTATCAGGAAAATGTGGGGCCTGCAGAAGGAAGGTTAGCCATGGGACAGGATATGAGGATTGTGGCCTGTGGTTTCATTGGGAGTGTTCTGGCACCAATGGTGATTTGGCCATATTACCTTGGTACTGCAACTCCTGTGTGCAATCCAAGGTAATAAAGAAACAACAGGAGACTATCTTGAGTTTGAAAA
>NW_019733108.1:0-1047 GCF_002891405.2 Cryptotermes secundus | reverse complement strand
TTTTAGCTTTCCAGCTATGCGTTACTTGCTTGCCAGCTTTGCGTTACTAGCTTGCCAGCTTTGTTTGCTAGCTTGCTAACTTTCTTTTGCTAGCTTGATAGATATGCATTGCTAGCTTGCTAGATTTGCGTTGCTCCCGTGCTAGCTTTGCGTTCTAAATTGTTAGATTTGTGTTGCTAGCTTGCTAGCTTTGTTTTGCTAGCTTACCAGCATTGCGTTTCAAGCTTTCCAGGTTGCCATTTCTAGCTTGTCAGTTTTCGTTGCTATCTTGCTAGATTTCCTTGGCTACCTTGGTAGCTATACGTTGCTACCTTAGTAGCTTTCCGTTGCTAGTTTGCTAGCTTGCTAGCTTTACGATGCTTGCTTGCTAGATTTGCATTGCTTGTTTGCTTTGCCTTTATTGATTGCAAGTTTTCGTTGCTAGCTTGCAAGATTGAGGTGCTAGTGTGCTAGCTTTGCGTTGCTTGCTTGTTTGCGTTTCTTGTTGCTAGCTTACGTTGCTAGCTTGCAAGTTTTCTTTTGCCGGCTTGCTAGCATTCCATTGCTAGCTTGCTAGTATTTAGTTGCTAGCTTGCTAGCTTTGCGTTCCTACCTTGCTAGTTTGGCGATGCTAGGTTGCTAACTTTGAGTTGCTAGCTTGCAAAATTATTAGATTTGCATTGCTATCTTGCTAGATTTGCGTTACTATCTTGCTAGCTTTCCGTTGCTAGCTTGGAAGCTTTGCGTTGCTAGCATGTTAATTTTGCGTTGTTAGCTGGGCTGCTTTGCGATGCTAGCTTGCTAGGTTTGCGTTGCTAGCTTGGTAGCTTTGGGTTGCTTGCTTGGTATCTTTGCGTTGCAAGCATGCTAGTTTTGAGTTCTCGCTTGCTTGTTTGCGTTGCTAGCTTGCTATTTTTGCGTTGCTAACTTGCGAGTTTTGCGTTGCTAGCTTGCTAGTTTCCCTTGGTTTGCTTGCTAGGTATACGTTGTCAGCTTGCCACCTTTGTGTTGCTAGCTTGAAATCTTTGCGTTGCTAGCTTTCTAGATCTGCGTTGCTAACTTGCTAGC
>NW_019733107.1:0-7859 GCF_002891405.2 Cryptotermes secundus | reverse complement strand
GTCTATAGATTTAGTGCATTTAAGTTGGACAACTTTGATAAAAGTCTGCAATGTGATGACTCTGGATTTGTACATACCGTTCGCAGGTTGTGCTGCTTCGTTATTACGGCCATTATTATTACGGCCCTTATTATTCTGTGAACAGAAATAAATGTCTGTTGATATTCTCAAGTTACTGCAACATTTACAAGATAACTGTAATTATATATATATATATATATACTCTCCATTACCATAAAGAATTCATATAGTTGGAATATACATCAAAGGAAGTAATCACTTCCTAATTGAGGGAATATCCCGGTATTTGCCTAGGGAAGACAACTATACTGACTAAAGTATTTGCGGTTTCTATCAGTCCCTCCGGCATTCTGTCGAATTCGTGATTAAACAACCGTGACTTCTGTAAAGTCAAAATTGCCAAATATTGCCTCCCGTTTGCGAGCGAGCTTATCATATCGCTATTCAATATTTCGAGTGTCTGAGAAGAGAAGGATTTAAATGAAACAAAGTAAAGTCCATATAGGTAAATATTTGTCTCATACATTTTCCTATCCAAAATGGTCTAAAACAAGGAGATGCTTTCGCTCAGAATTTTCGGCTAAGAGACAGGGAATGACAAAGATCAATAACAATCGAAAAACCTATTATCGCCGACTGTGATCTGAATTAGTCCACCCTATGAAGGGACAGTTGATCAGGTGATTCTCCAAAACTCTCTAACTAAACTTCACTTCAGTTCTAATATCCTGAAATTTGAAACACCATTATGAAGCGTTTCTGGCTTTCCCTCATTTGTCGTTGAAATTATAGGGTCGGTGTTTTAATTTTATTCTTCTGAAAACTCGAATTCTCCGTTATTTATTGGTCGGAAGAATTTTTATGTCATATGGACCTTCATGGCCTGTTACAGGGATAGCTTTACTTCTCCTTTCTTCTTCTTCTTCTTCTTCTTCTTCTTTTTGGGGGGTCGCCGATCACAGTGGCCGCAAGGTGTAAGGCATGAGGAACTGTCTTGGCTCGCTCAAACGCTGGGATCGTGGTTTCGAATCCCACTCGAGGCATGGATGTTTGTATTCTGTATATAGGTACAGGACTTGCGACCGGCTGATCTCCGTGCAAGGGATCCTACCGACTGTGTAAAAAGGTCAAGAACCTGGAAAGCGGCCAAGACCTAAAAAAGAACTCCAGAGGCATAAATTGGTATTTAGGTAGGGTGGGTGGGTCGGTGTTGTTTGGGGTCTGCTCAGATACTTCACCCTTTCAAATCTGAGTACATTCACCAGAAGTCACAAAGTTACTCGTACTTGTTTTTCACCATTCCTGCAACCGGTGCGACTCTCTCAAACAGTAAATTCTCTGCTCTAAAAAAAAAAGGTACACAGTTAACCGACGCAGCACGCAGATTTAGGGGTCTAAGTCATCGTTTTGGAAGCAGCACAAACAGAAACAGTCTGGACATTAGTGACTGTGGGACAAACTTTCACTGAAAACGAAATAGTCTCACGGTACAGTTGTTCAAGCTCAGCTCAATAGTCGTGAAGCTTTCGTAGCCTATTTCTCTCTATCTTTTAAAAAATTAAAAGAATGCTTATGAGAGAAGTTAATAACACAAACATATGCAGGCATGTGACACTTCGCCTGAACGCCGGAATACTGCAGGGCACTGTCGTCAGTTTTTGTCCTCTCTACATAACTTGTGGTCCGACAGCAGAGAGTACACCGCCTCCGAGCTCCTGTGTTGTGAGCCTGCTTTCAGTATGTGTTTATATGTATCCATCCTCATCGTTGCTAAGCAACGGATTGATAAACACGTTTCCGCGACGAGGAATATGCACCTAACAATGCAAGAGTTTATGGACGCAAATGTTTTCTATCAAAAGAAATTAGGCGATCAGTTCTTCCCAGTATTTGTTCTTAATATACATTTCCTCCCTTTTGCTCCTTAACTTAAATTCAGATCGTGCGTGCACAGCTGACTTGTACGATGTGTGCACTCAATTTTCCAGACGTCCACTACCTACCCCTGTATGGGGATCTGCCCGAAATGTTTTGCAAACGTCGTGTCGTCAGCCGTGGCGTTCGTAGGTGACTCCACGACACTTGCATTATCGCACACTGCATACTGCCCAAAGTTAGGGAAATATGTGAATGACGAATTGGAGAGGATTCGGAAGGAGACGACAGTATCTGAGGTAATATTCCGGCATATGCATTGAGGGTCCGAAGAATATGAGTCAGAGTGCTGGCGTCGCAACTGGGATTTGAACCCATAACTTCCGAAAATACGAGTCTCGAACTCAAGTCTCTACGGTTACGAAGCTACAGTAGTTCCGACTTGTACTGGGAGGTTCCCAGTTCGATTCTTGACCGGGACATTGACTATCCTGACCGAGAAATTCGTAGCTTTCCTGCCACAGTCTAAGCAAATGACGGAACTGACAAAATCAGTCAACAGCAGCTTCCTTTCCCGTGTTGACAAATTCACGATTCACTAATCGTGGTACCATGTGGCGCTATATAGTCTGAGTTGCTTACAGCTGGGATAAGGAACTGCAAAGAAGCAAATGAAATGATGAGCCTGCCCAGGAGGCCTCCTCACACCAGTTCGAGGAGCCACTAATTCACTAACCGTGATACCATGTGGAGCTATATAGTCTGAGTTGCTTACAGATGCGATAAGGAAAGGCAAAGAAGCAAATGAAATGATGAGCCTGCCCAGGAGCCCTCCTCACACCAATTCAAGGACCCACTAATACGGACCGCACAGGCCCTCATGCCCGGTCTTCGCGGTGTGAATAATGGAAAAATCCCTGACCTTGCCAGGAACTGAACCACATTCCTTTCTTTAATGTGGCAAATTGCCTAGACACAGTGTTGCTTAATAAGTAAAGAATCAGTTGTCAAGGAACTTACCCAATGGTAGAACATCAAGTATAGTATTGCAAATGCAACTGCGATCATTACATTTCCCGCCTGCAACACAAACCAGTACAAGGGATGTATAAGAATTAATTGTATTTGGAACTCATCTACTGATCAGGTGACTGAGTTTCTGAAAGATGCCTTTTTAAATATATGGCAATTTATTATTTTCCAAATCCCTTCGAAGAAATTTGAATGAATCTCTCTCTCTCCTAGAAAACATTTCAATACATCATTTAGACAAAATTATTATTGCTTAGTAGTGAACTACTTAGAGACTGACTAGAAGCTATGCATATATTATTGCTTTGATGAAACTTACTTCTACATGGTTCTTCTCCTTTACGAGAATATAAATCTCAATGATTGCTGAAAAATAAAAAAACTACATGAGAATGCTACACAGATCCACATTTACACTCCAAATATCTCACTTGTTACAGTAATTCCAATTTGTTCTCTTTAGGAGAGCAGGGCAAGCCCAGGTAATTTCACAGCATGACAACCTCGTAAAACCTACAGCGTTATTTCATTGCCTGCTTAGATCAGTGCATTCAAAAATAACTACACGTACTGGCTGCTGAATAGACGTAAAATCGGATATTAATTCACAAAAGCTAGCAGAAATTCTCTGAAATATAGAGCAGGTGTGGGGCAGATGGTGGAATAAGAACTGGTAGGAGAAACTGGAGCTCACAGAGAAAACCCGATCCAGTGCCACTGTGTCCGTCACAAATACTGAGAGACATTATCTTGGATGGAACCTAGTGCAACACGATGGGTGAATTGACTAACCAACTGAGCTATGCCGCGGACTACTCTAACCATATTTAATATCAAATTATGTATGGTAGCAACTGTGGATCCAATGTGATGACTAGGGACCGGATTTTAATGCAAATGCATATTTCTTTCTTGCAACCAGAAAGTATGCTCGTTTGGATATTTGTATGAATTACTTCATTCCTTAAATTTTGGACATGGTTTGATGGTGCATATAAATGCATATTCTGTCTGTTTTATGAATAAGCATCATATTTTCGAAGATCTCTATTTATACTGCATATTTCCTTTTTAAAATGTTTATCATATTTTTTAATTTTATGTTCAAATTTTCAGTCATGGTCGTGTACGGGACTTCCCCGATCCCTCTACTCGTAACTTGCCTCATCTGCGAATTTTTTTATCAATTCCATGAATTTACAATGGCCGAATTGCATTCAGTATGAGGGCGTATTGCTCATTGTGACTGATGATTCAAGTTATATTCGTATGATGAAAGGCGGTACTGCTGTTAAAGTTATATTTCCAAATATGACACATTTGCCTTGCCTTGCCTTGCCCATGGGTTGCACCGTGTTGCAGAAACAAATCGTGCAAATATTCCGCTTGTTGACAAGTTGGTGTCTTCTGTGAAGAAGGTATTTGTTAAAGCGCCATACAGAAAAGAAGCTTTTAAAGCAGTAGCACCGAGCGTTCCACTTCCGCCAGAACCAATTTTAATGCGCTGGGCCACGTGGCTGTGTGCAGCGAGTTATTATACCGAACATTCAGAAACAGGAATACCGTGAATACATTTGATCCCAAAAGTGCAGCATCAATTCAAATTTCCCAAGATGTACTAAAAGACGCAGAACTAGAAACTAATCTTTCCTATATATCTGCTCACTTCTCTCACCTTCCATCCGCCATTTCCTCACTGGAGGCAAGCAATAACAATACTATAAGTGTGTTCAAAACCACTGTTTCCAAATTGAATTCGGTTCCTGGAAGAGTTGGTGAAGTAGTAAAGGAGAAAGTACACAGCATTCTTTAAAAAAAAAAATCCAGGATATGAACAAATTTGTGAAATTGAAGAAATTTTAGTCGGTAACCGTATTGAACTGCCAAGTAAAAAATCACTAACAGTGGAGCAAATAGCGGCTTTTGTACATGCGCCCCTAAGTTCCTGTGAGGTGGAAAGAAGTTTTTCCCGCTATACGGACATCTTACGAGACAATAGGAGGCCACTAACTATGGAAAACCTAAAACATTTAGTAATTGTGAACTGCAACAGAATAGAAGTTGAAAGTTCGGAGAGCAAAATGTGAGTGCCGTTGGTTTTTTAAATTTGTAATGAAATATGTTGGCTTTGTTGCATGATTTGTATTTAAGTATAGCTTTTTATTGCAAGTGAATCATTCAGTGATTACATAAAATGAACTTAAATATTGATTTGTTGGTCTTAAAATAATGTAAAATCAGTTTCAATATTTGGTATAAATTTTATGTGCATATTTTAGTGCATATTTCGGAAGTTTTTCATGCATAAATGCATACATATTTAAGGGATTATTGGGGCATAAAAGTCCGGTCCCTAGTCATGACGCCTAGAATTACAGTATAAACAGTGTGCATTCATCTACTGATAGTCTCACTGGTGAAAGGGGGTATCATATCGGTGGGTTATAAATAGGGACCGTATTTTTATGCCCTAATAATCCCTTAAATATTGTCGCGTATCGGGCGTATATCGCGACAAATAACTTCACGCCGTATTTTATATAGCGAATTTTATTTCACATTCGCTCATACAATCACTCAAATTACAGATTCACGATTACTGCTATCTGCAGTATCACAATTAGTACACTCCAAATGCCAGAATACAACTGACTGTTTGCTGGCTAACTCGGAACTAACTCGGCGGTAGCTCCAGGACTCACTGACTGACTCAGTACAACTGACTGTGAATAGCCTTCGCTGCTCCTTATGTAACCTTGATCGGACAATACGGAAAACGGCCACGTAATAGGCACCCTTGTTGCCTGGCGCTGTGTTGCTAGTAACGCTAGCGGTAGTAACCGCTGTTACTACCGTAACAATCCTGTTGCGCCACCGTTACGTTACCACGCGGAGGAGGGGGAGGGGAGCGCTGACTCACCCGCCGCGTCACTGCTGGTGGGGGGGGTTTCCTTTGCGCAACATGTCACAATATGTATGCATTTATGCATGAAAAACTTCGGAAATATGCACTAAAATATGCACATAAAATTTATACCAAATATTAAAATTGATTTTACATTATTTTAAGACTAACAAATCAATATTTAAGTTCATTTTATGTAATCACTGAATGATTCATTTGCAAAAAAAAACTATCTTTTTATATAAATAAAAATGTAAATGTTCGTTTGAGTCTTACCGAAGATCTCCGAAACTTCTTCACCGATCGCTTCGAAATTTTGACACAACGTTGCATTCGAACACGCGCGTGTTTTTGTCTACCTATTATGTAGATGTCACACCCGTGACAGGTAAAAACACGTAAAAACCTGCCACATGTTCCGAATCCAGCAGTCGTTTCAATTGTAACGCTAGAACAGTTAGCGTATACTTCCATGGGAACGCAATGACAGTTTGCCGTTGCTAGCATTTCCTAAGCAACAGATGAAACGAACTCTTCGATAAGGTATTCCCTACCCCGTCCGAGCGCTGGCTATATGTATAAGAGGGTGTGGCTCCGGCGACTGTTCAGTATCACGAGTGTCTCGAGTATCACGAGGTCACACGTATCACAAGAGATTCCGAGTGAAATCACAGCATCCGCCAAGGTATAAATAGCCCACCTTGGACAAGAAGCAGTCAGTCTCGGGGCAGATGCCAAGGGGTACGCAAGAGAGCCTGGAGGTAAGCGCGGAAGGAGTTAGTCTTGGGATAGCCAACGCCGAATATAAAGAGTTTCGATTTATTTTCATTTTGATTTAATGTTTCGTGTGACATTGCCTTGGAATTGGGCTGTGTCTTTTCATCTATCTATCTATCTATCTCTATCCATCTATCTATCTATCTTATATAAATAAAAATGTAGATGTTCGTTTTCTCTTATCGAAGATCCATGGAAACGCAATAACAGTGGGCCGTTACTAACAACAGATCGTGCCCTCTATTGCGTCCGAAACCATGTTATAATAGTCCAGCTCCGAAGAGTTTTAAATAAAAATGTAAATGTTCGTTTTCTCTTATCGATGATCTCCGAAAGTTCTTCACCGATCGCTTCGAAATCCAGCAGTCGTTTCAATAGTAACGCTAGAACAGCGTATATTTCCATTGAAACGCAATAACAGTGGCCCGTTGCTAGCATTTCCTAAGAAACAGATCAAAAATTATCTCTTCGATAATGTATTCCCTATCCCGTCCGAGCGCTTCGAAATTTTGACTCAACGTTGCATTCGCAGCAGTCGTTTCAATAGTAACGCTAGAACAGTTAGCGTATACTTCCATGGAAACACAATAACAGTGGCCCGTTGCTAGCATTTTTTTCATCATCAGTGCAATCGATCTGCTTTAGTTCATTCAAATAATGCCTCGCAGAAGATCTAACTTGGGTCGTCGTACTCGCGGATCGGAAGCAATGCGTCGTGTAATTGCAAATCAAACTGGAGAAGAACGGGCATCAGCGAACGAACGAAAGAGACAAAGACAGGGTCAAATACGTTCCGAGGAAGCAGCAGAGCTACGTGCAGCCAGACTTGAAGATGCGAACGGAATTGGGCTGTGTCATTTACCATAGCGTTCATTTCGTGAGTATAGTTTATTTTTCNAATTTAAAAAAAAAAACCAATGGTACTCACATTTAGCTCTCCGAACTTTCAACTTCTCTTCTGTTGCAGTTCACAATTACTAAATGTTCTAGGTTTTCCCTAGTTAGTCGCCTCCTATTGTCTCGTAAGATGTCCTTATAGCGGGAAAAACTTCTTTCTATGTCACAGGAACTTAGGGGCGTATGTACAAAAGCCGCTATTTGCTCCACTGTTAGTGATCTTTTACTTGGCAGTTCAGTACGTTTACCGTCTAAAGGTTCTTCAATTTCACAAATTTGTTCATATCCTGGAATTTTTAAGGAATGTTGTGTACTTTTTCCTTCACTACTTCACCAACTCTTCCAGGAACCG
>NW_019733106.1:0-1085 GCF_002891405.2 Cryptotermes secundus | reverse complement strand
TCATAATTCTTTCTTAGTATCTTCGTTCTTGATATGATCTAGTGTGTTGGTGGCTTTAACTCTATGTAAAAATATCCTAAATTGAAGGTCAGTTGCATCAGAAAAATAAGTATAATTACTTGTGTATTGTACACATTTTCATGCAGTACTTGATGTTAAAGTTAAAGTTGTTCCTGCACTTAATAATTAAGCACTACACCATGAAAACATTTGAGGGAGGTGAGTTATAACTCCACCATCCTTGACTCGATGTTATTTGTTTTAAATGTTACAGTTATTTAGTCTTTATATAAATTCTGCCAATTAAATGAATAGTATTAAATCAAGGGGCACAGTCATGGAAGAGCATGTGGAGACACAAGAGACGCACAACATGGATTCCATTATTCATGTGAACTGCATATAAAGTGCAACTCCTGTTGAGTGTTTCTTGTGTTAATGTTTCNATGTTTTCCTACATTTAACATTCAGTAATACCAAGGCAATAATCTCAGCATTAAATTTCCCCACTTTAAGATTTTCCTCCATTTACTATCCAAATTCAGTGGTCCCCAAAGAAATTCTAAATGGGGTTTCACTGTAATACCATTAATTCCATTTGAAGGTTTCTCTGGGAAGCAGTAGATCTGACAACTAAAGTAAGGAATATTGTAAATGGAGGGAATTTAACACTTTGCGGACTGGCAGTTTAAATATTTAAATCACCCTGCAGACCGGCATTTTTATACCTACTACCCTAACTTGTGCACTGTTCACTTTAAAAATTAATATAAAATCTCCTAATTAATTTTATGAACAAAAATTTTTTTAGAACACTTACAAATGCTTCTAGAAGTGCCTGAGGGTGTGATATTTCTCGAAACATTCCCCTCTGTGAAGTGGCATTACACAAAACTTGCAAATGTAGGCAGTCCTACTCTTCTTCTTGTGAATTTCGCAAACACGGCATTACCTAGAAGGCTGCTTCCCCTTGAAATGTTCACTCTTCACAATTTTCGCGAGGGTATGTTTCTGCATATCACCCGAGAGTCGCACAGGGAGGTCAAAATGAGGCCTGCGTGGGGTGGGAGTAGATGGCCCCGGTC
>NW_019733105.1:0-3356 GCF_002891405.2 Cryptotermes secundus | reverse complement strand
CTTGCTAGCTTTGCGTTGCTAGTTTGCTAGCTTTGCGTTGCTAACAGGCTAGTTTGCGTTGTTAGCTTGCTAGCTTTGCGTTGCTATCTTGCTAGATTTGCGTTGCTAGCTTGCTAGCTTTGTGTTGCTAGCTAGATAGCTTTGCGTTTCTAGCTTGCTAGCATGCTAGATTTGGGTTTCAAACTTGCTAGGTTTGCGTTGCTAGCTTGCTAGCATTGTGTTTCTAGCTTGCTAGCTTCCGTTGCTAGCTTGCTAACTTTGAGTTTCTACCTAGCTAGCTTTGCGTTGCTTGCTTCCTTGCTTTGGGTACTTGCTTGCTAGCTTTCGTTCCTAGCTTCCTAGCTTTGCGTTGCTGGATTGCTAGTTTTGCGTTGCTAGCTTGCTAGCTTTCAGTTGCTAGCTTGCTATCTTAATAGATGGGCGTTGCAAGCTTCTAGATTTGCGTTGCTAGCTTGCCAGCTTTGCGTTGCTAGCTTGCCAGCTTTTCGTTAATAGCTAGTCAAATTTACCTTTCTAGCTTCCCAGCTTTTTCTTCACTAGCTTGCAAGCTTTGCGTTGCTGGCTTGCTAGCTTTGGGTTGCGAGCTTGCTAGACGGCTAAATTTTCTTTGCTATTTTGCTATCTTTGCTTTGCTATCTTACTAGCTTTGCGTTGCTAGCTTGCTAGATTTGCGTTGCTAGCTTTCTAGCATTGCGTTGATAACTTCCTAGCTTTCTGTTGCTAGCTTGCTAGCTTGCTAACTTTGCCTTGCCAGCTTAATAGATGGCTAGATTTGCGTTGTTAGCTTGGTAGCTTTGCGTTGATAACTTGTTAGTTTGCGTTCTAACTTGCTAGATATGCGTTCTGACCCACTAGCTTTTTTAATGCTAGCTTGCTATCTTTGCGTTGCTAGCTTGCTAGCTTTGCATTGCTAGCTTGCTAGCTTTGCTTTGCTAGTTTGCTAGCTTTGCTTTGCTAGCTTACTAGCTTTGCTTTGCTTTCTTGTTTGCTTTCTTTGCGTTTCTTGCTTGCTACCATTCGTTGCTAGCTTGCTACGTTTGCGTTGCTACCTTTCTAGCTTTGCGTTGCTAGCTTCCAACTTTGCTCTGCTAGCTTGCTAGATTATTAGATTTGCATTTCTAATTTGCTAGCATTGCGTTACTATCTTGCTAGCTTTGCGTTCCTAGCTTGCCAGCTTTGCGTTGCTAGCTATTTAGCTTTGCGTTGCTAGCTTGGTAGCTTTGCGTTGCTATCTTGGCAGCTTTGCTTTGTTGGCTTGCCAGCTTTGCTTTGCTTGCTAGCTAGATTTGCGTGGCTAGCTTGCCAGCTTTGCGTTGCTATCTTGCTAGGTTTCCGTTACTAGCTTGCTAGATTTGAGTTGCTAGCTTGCTAGATTTGCGTTGCTTGCTTGCTTGCTTGCTTTACATTATTTGCTTGCTAGCTTTCCTTGCTAGCTTCCTAGATTTGCGTTGCTAGATTGCTAGATTTGCGTTCTTAGCTTGCTAGATTTGCGTTCTTAGCTTGCTTGCTTTCCGTTGCTTCCTTGTCAGTTATGCGTTGCTAGCTTGCTAGATTTGCGTTGCTAGCTTGCAAGCTTTGCGTTGCTAGTTTGCCAATTTTGCGTTGCCAGCTAGCCAGCTTTGCGTTTCTAGCTTCCCAGCTTTGCTTTGTTAGCTTGCTAGATTTGCGTTACAAGCTTGCCAGATGTGCGTTGTTCGCTTGCCAAATTTGCGTTACTAGCTTGCTCGATTTGCGTTGCTAGCTTGCTAGCTTTGCGTTGGTAGCTTGCATGATTTGCGATTCTAGCTTGATATCCTTGCCATTCTAGCTTGCTAGTTTTTCGTTGCTAGGTTGTTAGTATTGCTTTGCAAGCTGGCTAGCTTCCCGTTGCTAGCTTGCTAGCTTCCCGTTGCTAGCTTGCTAGCTACGCGTTGCTATATTCCTAGTTTTGCGTTGCTTGCTTCCTTGCTTTATATTTGTGCTTTGCTAGCTTTCGTTGTTAGCTTCCTATGTTTAAGTTGCTGGATTGCTTGCTTTTCGTTGCAAGCTTGCTAGCTTTCCGTTGCTAGATTGCTAGCTTAATAGATATGCGTTGCTAGCTTCTAGCTTTGCGTTGCTAGCTTGCCAGCTTTGCGTTGCTATCTTGCCAGCTTTGCGTTGATAGCTTGTCAAATTTACGTTTCTAGCTTCCCAGTTTTGCTTTGCTAGCTTGCAAGCTTTGCGTTGCTGGCTTGCTAGCTTTACGTTGCGAGCTTGCTTGACGGCTAGATTTCCTTTGCTATTTTGCTATCTTTGCTTTCCTATCTTACTAGATTTGCGTTGCTAGCTTGCTAGCTTTGCGTTACTAGCTTTCTAGCATTGCGTTGGTAACTTCCTAGCTTTGCGTTCCTAGCTTGCTAGCATGCTAATTTTGCCTTGATAGCTTGCTTGATGGCTAGATTTACGTTGTTAGCTTGCTAGATTTGCGTTAATAACTTCCAAATTTGCGTTCTAATTTGCTAGATTTGCGTTCTGTCCTACTAGCTTTGCAATGCTAGCTTGCTCTCTTTGCGTTGCTATCATGCTAGCTTTGCGTTGCTAGCTTGCTAGCTTTGCGTTGCTAGCTTGCTAGCTTTGCGTTGCTAGCTTGCTAGCTTTGCGTTGCTAGCTTGCTAGCTTTGCTTTAATTTATGGTTTGCTTGCTTTGCTNTTGCTAGCTTGCTAGCTTTGCGTTGCTAGCTTGCTAGTTTTGCTTTACTTTCTTGTTTGCTTGCTTTGCTTTTCTTGCTTGCTAGTATTCGTTGCTAGTTTGCAGGGTTTGCGTTGCTCCCTTGCTAGCTTTGCGTTGCTTGCTTGCTTGCTTGCTTTGCGTTTCTTGCTTGCTAGCTTTGCGTTGCTAACTTGTTAGCGTTGCTTTGCTAGTTTGCTACATTGCTAGATTTCCGATGCCATCTTGCTAGCTTTCCGTTGCTAGGTTGCTAGTATTCCCTTGCTAGCTTGCTACCTTGGCGTTGCTAGTTTGATAGCTTTGCGTTGCCAGCTGGCTGGCTTTGCGTTTCTCGCTTGCTAGCTCTGCGTTGCTAGTTTGCTACATTGCTAGATTTGCGTTGCTAGCTTGCTAGCTTTGCGTTGCTATCTTACTAAATTTGCGTTGCTAGTTTGCAAGCTTTGGTTTGCTAGTTTGCTAGCTTTGCGTTGCTAACTTCCTAGCTTTGCGTTGCTAGCATGCTAGCTTTGCGTTGCTAGCTCGCAAACTTGCTGGATTTGTGTTGCAAAGTTGCTAGCTTTGCGGTTATGGCTTGCTACATTTGTGTATCTAGCTTGCTAACTTGGCGTTGCTAGCTTGC
The DNA here is from genome assembly GCF_002891405.2 of Cryptotermes secundus. NCBI lineage: Eukaryota > Metazoa > Arthropoda > Insecta > Blattodea > Kalotermitidae > Cryptotermes > Cryptotermes secundus. Next base: position 51 of record NW_019733105.1, on the reverse strand, counting down.
CAGCTAGCGTTGCTAGCTTGGAAGCTGTGCGTTGCTAGCTTGCCAGCTTTG
>NW_019733104.1:0-271 GCF_002891405.2 Cryptotermes secundus | reverse complement strand
CGGGACAGTGTACACGCTGTACGCACTACACACACTGACTTGCTCGCACTCTGTACACGCTGTACCCACACTGACTTGCTCACACTCTATACACGCTGTACCCACTACACACACTGACTTGCTCACACCGCTCAGCCGGGCTTTTATACTTTAGTAACGTCTCCTCTTACGTCACAGTGGAACGTGCTGTTACGTGGCCGGGTTGCCACGTCAAAGTGGAACGTGCTTACGTAGCCGGGGGGCCACGTCACAGTGTGCCGGCGAGGGGAAG
>NW_019733103.1:0-880 GCF_002891405.2 Cryptotermes secundus | reverse complement strand
AATTGTTTTTATATTCATGCAAATAATAATAGTAACAATTATACCTTATTTAAAAATTGTTTTTGGAGAACTTTCCTGGCTCCCAATACGTCAACGTCCCTAGAAACGACATTAGCAGCTGCTCCACATTCAGCACAGGGACAATTTTTACATGAGGGGCAAACACTGAACAATGCAAAGTCTCTGGTATACCGAGCAGGAACTTGGAGACCAACAATTTCCAGAACAGAAGGGCAGAATTTCAAACCAATACATAAAGTATATAAAGTGTGCATTTTAACTCCTCCAGAGCAAGAGAATAATTGTAATGGACTTGAGGATAGAAATGATTAAACAAAGGGCCGCAAACCTCTGCTGGATGTGTTCCAGCTTGTTGGCATTAGCTGACGTAATCAAATTCCAGACTATGGACGCATATTCAAGCTTAGATTCAAGCTTAGAATACAGTCTAGAGATGAGAAAGTAATGTTATGAACTAGACCCAGCAGTTCAACACAGTGAGAGAAAATATAACTGACAAGGTCATGGAAATATAGTTTAGCATCAATAAACACTCCCAGGTCTTTTATAGAATTGGCTATGGAGGATTGACAAAGTTTATATTCGTAAATAAGTACATTGGGTTTCCTGGAGAAGGATGTAAGTTTAGTTTTACTGACATTGAGTTTCATACAGTTAGCAATGCACCAACCTTGTATAGAGTTAACGTCAGACTGAAGTAGATTCAGTCCTGAGGAGAATTAACGGCTAGGTGAATTCTGATATCGTCAGCAAAAAGCAGACACTTAGAGTAGGCAACTGCATGACACATGTCATAATAATTCAATTCAATTCGATTCTTTATTATTTATGTGCCATGTCAACAGCCGCAAGGCCAATT
>NW_019733102.1:545-1127 GCF_002891405.2 Cryptotermes secundus | reverse complement strand
GCTAGCTTAGCGTTGTTAGCTTGCTAGCTTTGCATTTCTAGCTTGAAAGTTTGCGTTGCTAGCTTGCCAAGTGTGCTTTGTTACATTGACAGTTTTGCGTTGCTATCTTACTAGATTTGCGTTGCTAGCTTGCTAGCTTTACGTTGCTACCTTGCTAGATTTCCGTTGCTAGCTTGCTAGCTTTCAGTTGCTAGCTTGCTAGCTTGGCGTTGCTAGCATGCTATCTTTGCGTTGTTAGGATTTTAGCTTGCCAGCATTGCGTTGCTAGCTTGCTATCTTTGCGTTGCTAGATTGCTAGCTTTCCGTTTGGTAGCTTGCTAGCTTCCTAGATATGAGTTGCTATATTGCATCTTTGCGTTACTAGCTTGCTAGTTTTGCTTTGCTATCTTGCTAGTTTTGCGTTGCTAGTTTGCCAGGTTTGCGGTTCTATCTAGCCAGCATTGCGTTGCTAGCTTGCTAGATTTGCTTTGCAAGCTTGCTAACGTAGAGTTGCTTCCTTGCTATCTTTCCGTTGCTAGTTTGCTAGCTTTGCTTTGCTTGTTTGCTAGCTTTGAGTTTATTGCTTGCAAGCTTGCTAGCTTG
>NW_019733102.1:0-538 GCF_002891405.2 Cryptotermes secundus | reverse complement strand
CTTTGCGTTGCTAGCTTGCTAGCATTGCGTGGCTTGCTTGTTTGATTTGCGTTTTTTGGTTGCCAACTTTCGTTGCTAGCTTGCTAGCTCTACGTTGCTAGCTTGCTAGATATAATTTGCTTGCTTGCTTGCTTTGCGTTTCTTGTTTGCTAGCTTTGCGTTGCTTGCTCACTAGCTTTGCATTCCTATCTTGCTAGCTTTGCTTTGCAACCTTGCTAGTTTTGCGTTGCTTGTTTGCTTGCTTGCCTTCTTTCGTGTTTCTTGCTTGCTAGCTTTGCATTGCTAGCTTGCTAGACTGCTAGATATGCGTTGTTAGCTTGCTATCTTTGCGTTGGTAGCTTGCCAGATTTGCGTTTCTAGCTTGCCAGGTTTGCGTTGCTATCTAGCCAGGTTTGCGTTTTGAGCTTGCAGCTTTGCGTTTCTAGCTTGCTAGCTTTGCGTTTCTACTTGCCACATTTGCGTTGCAACATTGCTAGCTATCCGATACTATCTCGCTATCATGCTAGATATGCGTTGCTAGCTTGTTAGCATTGCGTTA
>NW_019733101.1:0-760 GCF_002891405.2 Cryptotermes secundus | reverse complement strand
ACGAAAGGACAAGGGACACGAACCTATTCGGTTACAGAATTTTAATTTNAATTTAATAACAAAAAGTTAAAAAAAAACTTTAATGTATCAAGGACAATTACTGTAGTTTTAAGAAATTTTGATTTTATGTCAAGTGTATAATACAAATATTCTATATTTATGTATTTTAAAAATCAAAACACCCAATGTAATAGTAGTTTCTTAAAGTATTGATGTTCCCTCTGATGATGGTCTGTAGGGACCGAAACATGTTGGGGTGCTGAAAGGTGAAGTAGTAAAAGCTTCAACAGTCACACTGGATGGAATTGTCTTGCCATTTGTGTATTGATGTTCCTCTGATGAGGGTTCTTTAAAGACCGAAACATGTAAGGGTATGAGGAATTGAAATAAGAAAATTCTTCACCAGTCACACTGGACGGAACTGTTTCATCTTTTTATAATATTGTTAGTGTGACGGACCAGAATGAAACAAATCAAAATTTTCATTTGGCTTTGAACATGCCGTATTGACTGTAACATTACTTGTTACCAGAAAGAATTGTATCGCTGCAACAAAACGAGAATTTTCTGTGTGCATTGCTCAATACATATCTGAGTAGAATAACACTGAGTGATGTGTGTGTGTACCTGCGAGCCAATGGAAATGTGGGAGACTGAACAGTTTTGAGTAATGTAATGCAATAGAATTCTCGGAGGAGACGATGATACTACTACTGAGTGGCTTGCATGAATTACCAAATTCACACAAAGGTATATTCAA
>NW_019733100.1:0-513 GCF_002891405.2 Cryptotermes secundus | reverse complement strand
CGATTGGATGCAGGTAAACCAATTGTTGAGGTATTGATTTTTTTTTGGTAAAATTTAAAGTGCCCACAACTTCGCTATTAATTGAATATAAAGGTTGTAATTTTAACTTCAAGTTACTCTAGAATAGTGCATTATTTGCTATGAATTTCAAAATTTTCGGAGCTTCTCCACCGTAGATATGAGATGTTAAAAATGGCCGATTTTGGGCCCAGAGCAAAGTTTGGAAGGTCCTGGAAAATTTTGGGAAATAGATACGGTGTTCAAAACTACGTGATTATATTCTTCATATAGGAGAAAACAAAGGGTAGAAACCACAAAACTGATACTTTTCCTCTCCCATTGGTTTTTGAAGGTGAAAAATAGCGTTTCTCCCAAAATCGATAGATAAGTTTCGAGCTTAATTACACCTAGAGGAAGTGAGTTGAGTGAAACCTTGCAATAATATGATTTATAGTCAATATCATGAGAAACAAATTGGTTTCTTATTGGAGTCTCTAGCTTCAATAGTTACCG
>NW_019733099.1:0-416 GCF_002891405.2 Cryptotermes secundus | reverse complement strand
TCAGCGAATTAAAACCATAAATTAGGGAATTTCGGAGGATTTGGATCATGTTCTAACACACAAAATTCAGTTGTCAGACGAAGGCTCTCTTCAACATGGGTTTGACAAGTGCTGGAAGGGCCTACAGTCTTCTATGTCAAGTAAGTCTCATTTACGCATAACAGCCATGCTGGTTAATATTATTGTGATGATATTATTGTGGATAACAGTGTTGTTGAGTTAATTTAATGTGCAAACTCCAGTGTACCCAGTGAGCCCTTAGGGTAGGATACTAGGATCAAGTACAAGCCTAGGATATTAGTCAGGCAAGAAGGTTTTATAGTATATGTGTTAGGGTATGGTTAGTATGTAGGGTAAAGATAGTATATAAATATAACTAGGGGTAGCTTGTATAAGAGTGAAAGAACGAAGGACAG
>NW_019733098.1:0-1227 GCF_002891405.2 Cryptotermes secundus | reverse complement strand
ATTTTGAAAGATCTCAACTAACTTTATGAATAGTTTCCGAAAATTTATTGATGTTATTACGTTAATATAAGGAATTACAGACAATATGTGAAATATTTCTTCTTTTTAAATGAAATTCTGTCCAAAATATTGACGATTTCTACATTATATTAGGGAAATTTTAAGTTAATTTTCATTAATGTTAAGTAAATATGACGAATATAAACCATTTTTTGATACATTTCAAAGTAATTTATGAAAAATCTGAACAAAATTTTTTCCAGATTTCAAGTTAATAGAAAGAATTTCAAAAAAAATTCAAAGAATCCACTTCATGGATTCTGTCAATTTTTTGAGGGTATTTAATTATTATTTAATTTTAATCAAATTTTGAAGTGTTTCATGATAATTTAAGGAATTCTAAACTAATTTTGACCTTCAAAATAATTTATATAATTGAAAAAATCTCGATTTCATGTCAATACAAATATATCACTTATTTTGTGTTATATTTCACTCTAAATTCAGGAATTCTAATAGATTCCATAAAGATTTACATAAGATATCAGGAAGTTTATGGAATTTTCAACGATTTGAATGTAATGTGACATGTTGCGAAATCCGAGCCCGGCCACTCCCCTCCGCGGTGACATCACGCGGTGACGTCACGCGGTGACGCGGAACTGCTTCCTACTGTGACGTGGAACTTAACAGGCAATCCTGCGGCTATATAATTGAGCTGCAGTGCCGGTAAGAGTTCAGTTCTATTGTGGTACCGAAGAGTTCTAGTGTGGCTACCGCAGAGTCGTAACGAGGCCATCGCCGAAGATATTTCCGAGCAAGCCTACGAGAGTGTGTTATCAACAGTTCTCCAGTCAGCGGACTACAACCGTGGAGTATAGCAGCCGTCGCGGAAAGAAGATCCGGACGTGTGTGCCATTGTGTAATTGGGAGCGTGTGATACAGTGATACATAGCTCCCCTACTGTAAACGTGTAGACTACTGAAGACAGAGTGAGCTGATTTGCGCATAGGGTTATAAGTCGTGAAACCCCGCAACAGTGTCGACAGATTAATGCGATAAGGGTTATAAAGTGTGAAATCCCGCAACTGTGTGATAATTAAGTGTAGCCGATATTTGTAGATTGTTAAATAAACCAATTAACCATCTCTACAGCGTCTACGGCAACGTAAACACGTTACAGTAATTTAAGGATTTGTTATTGATTTTTGAAAGATTTAAACGAAA
>NW_019733097.1:0-445 GCF_002891405.2 Cryptotermes secundus | reverse complement strand
TAGTAGATTGCGACCTATCTGAATAGTTTTTTGCTTTAAGGAGACGGAATACAGTCTCCGAAACGCTATTCTTTAAATAAAAAGAAGACGACGATTGACGATGTTGATAATCAGAACAATATCTTTCAATTTTTTTATTCTTTATATAATTCAACAAATTAAAAATTAGAATATTAAGGAAATGAAGGTTTTTAATATGATATGTCGGCCCTGAGGTGTTTGTTGCTTTTAAACGGTTACCCGTGACCCCCTGCCGGTCTCTGTCCATATTAACTGCTTCTGCGCGTTTACTGTTCCGTGTAGATAAGTCAACTCTGATGCGTGATTTTAGTTCTCCGTTGCTGGTTGGTAGCATTGCTAGCTAAATTTGATGGTGGTGTGAAGTTGTTCGTGTGCCTTGAACTGTTATCCGTCACTTGACTTTTAAGCGAGGTCAGTTACTAAG
>NW_019733096.1:0-1110 GCF_002891405.2 Cryptotermes secundus | reverse complement strand
AACTTCAGCCAGCAGGCTTCGTCGCCAGCGCTCGGTCTTCGGAGATATCGGCAGGCTGCGCCAGGCACGACCGCCTCGGCCCTCCGGCACTATCACACCCGACTCACTGGGGCACCGCGCCTGGACTCGCCGGTGGTCGTGTTACTGTCCGACGCACTGGGCATCTGGCGTAGCCACTGCCTCATGACTCCTACGACCGCGCTCACGACTAACCTTTCACCAGCCATTCACCGTAACTAGCCTTTCTCCTTACCGGCGCGCGCCGCGCTACCTCTCCGATCAAGCATCTCAGCAGCCACGGTCCTTTTCAGGGCCAACAAACTGTTCCGAAGAAGTGGGTTGTCATCGGAGTAATGACAAGGCTACACATACACATCGACGACAATCTCACAACATATAACTGAAAAACTTTGTTATGTGTGACTTTCAAGTGTAAATTGTGAGCAACTTATGGGTTATAGTATAAGTGTGTATTATGAAAACAGAATTTTCTTTCAAATTTCCCAATCTTCAACTTCCCTAAATACATGTATTCCATGTATGTTACAGCTCACAATGTCCAGTGCATTTGGATAAAGAGGTGTGTGATCTGAAAGAAAGCTTATTACTTTCCAGGCACTCGTGACAATAATAATTTGCAACCTGATATCATGTACAGTTGGCTTTTAAAGAGGGAACCAGGTTTAACATCACTCATATCCATTCCAAAGGATATGGGTGAAGTGATACTGAACAGAGTTAAAAAATAGGGTTTAGGAACCTCTACAGTGCAAAACATCTGGTTCCATAATTATTTACTGCTATTCTTGAGAAAAAACCTTCCAAGTGGGGGAAGGGGGGGAGCAAGAAACACCCAAAAGTTGATATGTAGGGCCCGGATTTCTATGACATGTAATATTTTTTCCTAGGGTTTATTCCTATTTTNATTTAGTTAGAGGTGAATTTGCAGAGATGGCAGAAGCATTGCACCGTGGTGTCATGGCGGCCAATCTACCTACCAGTAACGTGAGAGTTTCGCGGGGCTGACCACAAGTATAAAGAACCCTTGCATCGTCGGTTACGGAAATTTCATTTGTAATGAAAGTGTGTAAGTTTTGGGTATTCTTTAGG
>NW_019733095.1:0-1049 GCF_002891405.2 Cryptotermes secundus | reverse complement strand
AAAGCTAGCAAGCTAGAAACGGAAAGCAAGAAAGTAGCAACGCAAGCTGGCAATTTAGCAACGCAAAATTGGCCAGCTACGTACGCATAGCTGGAATGCTAACAAAGGAAACTGTCAATCTATAACCGCAAAGCAGGCAAACTAGCAACGCAAAGCTGACAAGCTAGAAACGCAAATTTAGCAATCCAACAAGTTAGCAACTCAAAGATAGCAAGCAAGAAAAGCATAGCGATCAAGCAAGCAACGCAAACCTAGCAAGGTAGCAACGCAAACCTAGCAAGCTAGCAACGAAAACTTGCAAGCAATAAACGCAAAGAAAGCAAACAAGCAAGCAAAGCAATGCTAGCAAGCTAGAAACGCAATGCTAGCTAGCTAGCACCGCAAAGCTAGCAAGCTAACAACGGAAAGCTAGGAAGCTAGCAACGCAAAGCTAACAAGCTCGCAACGCAAATGTAGCAAGCTAGAAACTGAAAGTTAGCAAGCTAGCAACGCAAAACTGGCAAGCTATCAACGCATAGCTGGAAAGCTAACAATGCAAAGCTGGAAATTTAGGAACGCAAAGCAGGAAAGCTAGCAACGCAAAGCTGGCAAGCTAGCAACGCAAAGCTGGCAAGCTAGGCAACGCAACTATAGCAAGGAAGCAATGAAATCCTAGCAAGATAGCTACGCAAATCTAGCAAGATAGCAAAAGCAGCGCAAAACTAGCAAGCTAGCATCTCAGAGCAAGCAAGCTAGCAACGCAAAGATAGCAAGTAACAACGAAAATGAAGCAAGGTAGCAATGAAAAGCTAGCATCTAGCTACGCAAATCTAGCAAGATAGCAAAGAAGCAACGCATAGCTAGCAACGCAAAGGTAGGAAGATAGCAAAGCAAAGCTACCAAGCTAGCTACCGAAACTAGCAAGATAGCAACGCAAAGTTGCATCTAGCAACTGAAAGCTTGGAAGCTAGAAACGCATATCTAGCAAGATAGGAACGCAAAGTTGGCAAGCTAGCAACGCATAGTTGGCAAGATAGCAACGCTAAGCTGTCAAGGTAGCAACGCATATA
>NW_019733094.1:0-454 GCF_002891405.2 Cryptotermes secundus | reverse complement strand
AAAGATTTCTGGTACTCATTTATGTTAGAGGCTGAGTTGACCTCGTGACCGTTGTGCAGCTGGTAGGATTCGATCAATTGAAAAATTCAGTGACCTCATCGGGAGACAAACCCACGACCTTCCAGCTTGTAGCATAGTGTCTCAACCAACTACGCTACCACATGCCCCCAGCCTACAGTCATTGGTTTATAATTTTCATTAATTAGCACACTGGAAATTTAATCTATGTGTAAATGAGACTAGCTCTTTCTAATGGACCCAATTCAGTGAGAACATATTCTCCCTTACACATATAGATGGAAACAGATTCAGGTTCCAAAAACACAGTTTGGAAAAACTCAGTAAGGTTAGTCAGCCATAAGGTTGTCAGCCTTGCTCACCAGAAGGCCATACTGATCCAGACCCCCAGGACTTTCGTTGCCCGGCGGGACCATGAGGAGGTATCTCAAAGCTG
>NW_019733093.1:0-507 GCF_002891405.2 Cryptotermes secundus | reverse complement strand
ATCGTCGTCAGTAAGTTCCCACTTCAGTCCTAAGGGATGGTTCATCTCTCGGCCAAGGAACAACAACGCAGGCGTAAACCCAGTACTCTCTAGCCACGCAGTGTTGAAAGCCATGGCAAGAGAGGGGAGACTCTCGTCCCATCTAGTATGTAGGGAACTATGATAAATAACTAGAGCCGCCTTCAGGTTGCGATTGANACCTGAGAAGCTTGGGGATAATACGGGGAGGTCGTCACATGTTTTATCCCCCACGAGAAGCAGGTGTTATAAAACAACCGCGACTTGAATACAGACGCATTGTCAGACACAATGCAGTTCGGGACTCCAAAACAGGGAAAATATTTCTCGACCAAAGACGACACCACCGCGTCGGAAGTTATCCTCCTCACAGGATACATCGCGACAAACTTGGAAAACCCATCCAAGACCACCAAGATGGCCACATTACCACGACGACTCCGAACAATGGGTCCAACGAAATCAATAAAGATTCGTTCCATCGGTTTG
>NW_019733092.1:258-441 GCF_002891405.2 Cryptotermes secundus | reverse complement strand
TCTGTTTCTGCAAGACTCATCAAGGAGCTTTTGGGAATACCAAAACATACTGTGCATAAAATTTTGACAGAGGATTTTTGGCAAATGGAAGGTCTGTGCGTAGTTTGTACTGCACGCGCTGTCAGGCGATGAAAAACATGCCAGAGTGGAATACTGCAAAGACATGTTATGGTCAAAGTGATA
>NW_019733092.1:0-145 GCF_002891405.2 Cryptotermes secundus | reverse complement strand
GAAACCAAAGAAAGTGCATGCAAAAGAGTCGAGTAAAGACACTGCTAACCATTTTCTTCGATTCCAAAGGAATCATTCGCAATGAATTTCTGCCAGAAGATCAAACAGTGAATTCTGATTATTTTCTTGGCGTCAGTCATTTGTG
>NW_019733091.1:1249-2424 GCF_002891405.2 Cryptotermes secundus | reverse complement strand
TTTATATTTGTTGCCACAGAACATGTTTACCAATCCATTACCTAACGTTGCATAACATTGTTTATTCGTCTGTCTCATGGCCATTGCATAGCAGCAGCTGTACACGCTACAGTGATAAACCTTTTGCNACCCAGCGCTTTGGAGACCTTACTTTTGGAATCAGCTACGTAATTTTATCAGGCTTCAGTAACATGACCTGAAAATGAAAAAGTTATGAACTGTTATTTTCTGTGCCTGTCACTATACCCATAGGGTTGATTACAAATGATGAGTCTTCTGTACAAATATGAGGCAGTTGTATGTAGTAATTAATTTTTAAATTAATATTGGGATTGTATTTCTTGTAAGATATTGTAGATTTAAATTTTTCCTGTTCTGTTGGCCGACACACTTCATTCAGCATTGCTTTTTATTGTAACAGATTTGATCAGGATATATCAATGCATTACCAGGCAACACAGTCTAACACATAACAGTAGATGAGGTTGTGTTTTCTATATCATTTGTGCCACACCCAGTGCTGGTAATGGACCAAGGAACTTGCAGTCTGTGTGGTCTGCATTATGCAGCAGTGGAAGGGCTGTGTTTTCTGTATGTATGATCCATGCCGAGAGGATATGAGAGAATACGGGAATGGGAATTGACTTCACTTGAGTTCGGAAGTTCCAAGGGAATGGCGGTGTAGCCAGAAGAAGAATTAGAAGACATATTGTGTGAGATTGCATGTGCTGTAGTACACTGATATTGGGAGCCTGTAATTTAGTGAGACTTTTGAAGTTCCTGTGTTATAAATCTATTGCCAGGAAATGAATAGTGAAGACTAGTGGAAATTGACTAAGAAGATTGGTGTGGAATGATTGTAAATTGTGTAAATCAGCAATAGTGTAATAATTATTTGTAGTTACGACAGGTGAATATGCAATAAATTGGCTCGCTAATCCAAACCTCCTTCTTTAGTCACTGATACACATGACAATAATGAGGGTTTACTTTTTGTCAGCTTAAAACTGCTGTTTCTGCCTCCATCCTCTCTCACATCTATGAACTGCTACCTTTATTTCTAGAAGAAACAACAAGAATAGTGGTAAAAGAATGTGAAGAATGTGTTGTAATTAAGTTAAAAATGTATTGTTGCAGTTTTTCAGAATGTTGCTTTGTTCCCGAGAGGGGAGAGG
>NW_019733091.1:0-1186 GCF_002891405.2 Cryptotermes secundus | reverse complement strand
GTTACAAAGGATTGCAAAGGGAAAAATCCCCATTGTTATTAAAAAAAATAATTTTACCAGAAAATAAGTTTTTTTTTTTCTGTATTCTTCTCAGTTGTCTCCTGGAGGTTTGTGGTAAAAAAATGTAATGTTGTCCCTGTGCTTAACTAATTATGACTATGCCATGAAGGCGTATGGGGGAATGGATGTATAGATCTGTGTTTTCTTGACCTCGGCAGTAGTTGGAGGTGAGTGGTCAGCTTCACACCCCAGTCACTTTATCCCCAGGGAAAGAGCCCATGGTACCCATTGAATATGAGACTGGGCGGGCCCCAGAACTGGTCTGCGCAATGTGGTAAGAGAAAATTCTTTGCCCTACCTGGACTCAGACTCCAACCCCTCTGTCGTCCAGCCTGTGACCAGTTACCATACTGACGGTGCTACCTCGGCTCAAGATTTCTGATAACTAACGAATATTATATGACATTGAATATTGTCGCGTGTTTGCTAGGCAACACGACAAGAATTTGTGTGAGTTATGCGGTTTGAACGAATATTTGTTGGACAGTCACTTTTACACTTACAGTTATTCACAACTTATAACATCATCGGAAGTTTCCTCTTCAATGTTACAGCACTCTCGCACTGCTATTCATGGTGAAGTGTCTTCTGCTCTAGTCGGATGAGAACTCCTCTGTTCTCTTGCTGAATACCAACTGTACTCTTCTAAGGTCAAATACAAACTGAACTAGTCTCTTGTTGCAGTTGCACTCGGACTCAGTAAGGAATACCATGTCGAAGGGTTAACCTTGCCCGCTGCTGTTGTAACGCTGCTTCAAACAATTCATGTGTAACAGTGGAAACTCCACTGTTAGATTGCTAGCCGCTGTATAGCAATGGATGCATTCCTATTCCTAGCTGCTCTCACGGGAACATTGGTCATTGCCTAGCAAATCAACCCCAATCTCCTCAATCATTCTGGCTTTCTGGCGGCCGCCACAATATACTATGAATTTTCACCAGTCTTTCTATTGCCAGACTATTATATTTTCTTATCTTAGATCTCATGATACTTATGAGGTTGATCACAGACAGGTGGGATATGGCATGGCATTTGCATGGAGGAGTTGAAAAATGCGTACAAAATTCTATTTAGAAACTCTGAAAGAAAGACTGGCTGAGAGACCTAAGCTTAGATTGGGTGACA
>NW_019733090.1:0-1312 GCF_002891405.2 Cryptotermes secundus | reverse complement strand
AATATATACAATTACATTTAAAAATAGGAATAAACACTAGGAAGATAATATGACATGTCCTAGAAATCCGGGCCCTGATTACTAATAATGTTTTATATGATTTAAGCTGCAGCAGTTGTGTTGCCCTTTTTGCACTCTCCTGTGACACTCCAGTCTCTTTGAGCTAGACATTGAGCACTGTGCACTTATTCCTTTGTTTTTTGTCTATTAAGAGTCTTGTTAATGAAAGTTTATTCACCAAATTGTGAATTGTTTGTCTCCTGGGACTCTTTTATCACAAAACTTCCACCAGTGCTTACTAGCAGAATTGTATTTGGCAAAAGTGTCATACAGAAATGCACATTGCTCTAAGGTATACCGGATCGTGATAGGACACAGTGCTCACTGATTGTAACAGAACAAATGACTAATGAAGTTGATAACTGCTGCCCACTGCTGACAAATCATAAACACATTCCCATGCATCAACTGCATTGATTACCGTGAAACATAATGCCATCAAGCCATCCACAAATTTAATAACTTCCTTTCGTTCGAAACATTATGGACCATCAGGCATGTTCATTCATTTGCAAAATTCAGATTTGACTCACAGTCGGCTGTGTGCTGGTTGCCGGGAAACGCGGAAAGGTGAACCAGTCAACAACCATAAGAATGTCCCTGTACAAATACAAAAAGATAAATATACTTAAAGATAAAAACAACAAAGACAAAAAACATTCAATATGAGGTTCTATCAGAAAGTTCCCGGACTGCTATTTTTGTAACTGCATTAGTGAAAGAAGATGAGAGTGGAGGCCAAGGTCACACTTCTGAAAGCCTGTTGCATCTGTCTGCCACATGACACGTTGCTCTGAACATGCATTGCTTTTACTCTAATGCTTTTTCTACTTCGTGTGTCATTTTTTCTACGATGGATGGCAAAATCAAGCAGTGTGTCTAGTTTTGCATGAAACTTGATAAATCCACTGCCAAAATTCTTGAAATGCTTCATGAGGCCTTTGGAGAACGTTCTTTAGGTGGGACAGTGTTTTTTTAATGTAATTCACATTTCAAGGCTGGTCAAGTGTCAGTTGAAGGTGACGAACATTCAGGGTGACCAAGCACCAGCAAAATGACAGAAAATGCTGAAAATTTTGAGAACTCATCCACAAAGACTGTCACAAAACAATCCAAGACCTTGCAGACACCATTGGGAATGGAGTTTGCCAGATCTCAATAGAAAATTTGAATATGTGCCATATTGCCCACTCATCAAGGCAACACACCCACCCCCACATCCATTAAAGCCACAGATTTTGTGACTAACAAC
>NW_019733089.1:0-606 GCF_002891405.2 Cryptotermes secundus | reverse complement strand
GCTTCCTTGGTAGCTTGGCGTTGATAGCTTGCTAGCTTTGATTTGCTACCTTGCTATATTGCTAGATTTGATTTGCTAACTTGCATAGCTTTGCGTTCCTGGCTTCCTTTTTGCGTTGCTAGTTTGCTATTTCTACGTTGCTAGCTTGCTAACATTGCGTTCATAGCTTTCTAGATTTCCGTTGCAATCTTGCTAGATATGCGTTACTAGCGTGCAAGTTTGGGTTGCTAGATTGACAGCTTTGCGTTTTTATCTTGCCAGTTTGCGTTGTTAGCTTGCGAGGTTTGCGTTGCTAGCTTGCTAGATATGCGTGGCCACCATGCTAGCTGTGCTTTGCTAGCTTGCTAGCATTGAGTTGCTCTATTTCTAGCCTTATGTTGCTTGCTTGCTGGCTTTGTGTTTCTTGCTAGCTTTTTCTTCGTTTTTAGCTTCCTAGATTTGCGTGGCTAACTTGCTAGTTTTGCGTTGCTAGTATACTAGCTTTGCCCTGCTAGCTTGCCAGCTTTGCGTTGCTATCTTGCCAGTTGTGTGTTTCTAGCTTTCCAGCCGTTCGTTGCTATCTTTATATCTTTGCGTTGCTAGCTTGCCAGCTTTGCGTTTCTTGCT
>NW_019733088.1:0-1013 GCF_002891405.2 Cryptotermes secundus | reverse complement strand
AACCAGGGCTGGCCCAATAGACCAGTTAGTGGCCGATGTAATAAGTGGACTCATTGTCAGTCTCACCCCACCCTAAGAAACTAAAAAAATCACGAAATCAGTCCTCTGCTGTTCTCTTACTGTGTATAGGAAGCTGAAACGAGCGAGGATTGTGTGGCCTCTAATGGGATATCGTTCAAACGAAAATTCGTGACCTCATAAACCTACATATTTTTTTTTTTTGTTTGTTAAGGAAGTAAAGGAGGCCAAATTTTACCAGATTTCGTGGAAATTTGTATAGTGCATGGCTGTTCTGAGTAAAATTTTGGAGGTCTGAGGATAAGCAAATATTTCAAGAAAGATAATCGTATGTTAAGTGATTATTCCGGAATGGTGCCAGATTTGAACTGATTGTCAGCTGTTACTGTCGACGCAGAGAATTCAGCTTGAAAATGTCCTTACTGTAACATGGCCGTAAGCAAATAGAGTAAGTAGAATGGATGTAAATTAACTTTATTGTTATTTTTAAGTGTCTCATGTACATACATACGTGTGCTGTATTTAAAATATTGAAATTTAACACTCATTATGTAAAAGTTACTGTAACAACAATGAGATTATTTATCTAAAAGGAATTACTGTACCAATTGATGAACTGTATTGTCGACCAAAGAACTGAATTTGAAACGTAAAAACTGAATACTAAATTATACATCTGTTATTATCCGTCCTATAGTCGCATTGTTAAGACAGTTCTTATCATTATAACCATTGTCAATACTGACTAACTTTCAGATCAATTTGTTTTAACGGTAGATTTCTCTTCAGAGAATAACTGCTTCGAATCAGCTGCTGGTGAGTACTGCGTGGGTTTTCTGAGACTCTGAAAGAGAATATTGGCTAGTGTCTCCAAGCACATTAGAGTCGCTTCCTTCGAGACCTTCAGAATATGTCGTTCCTGTGTTCAGATGCCATTAAATAACCTAAGAATACTTACTTACTCATGGAGCTGAGCCCTTCTGGAGGATCCGCCA
>NW_019733087.1:0-1257 GCF_002891405.2 Cryptotermes secundus | reverse complement strand
CAATCTCTGTGCCAGGCCATGGAGGCCCTTACTGTTGTAAAATGTGAAGCTGCCACATTTTGTAGGCAGTAAACTCAGAGGTTGGCGAGTTTGTCATCCTTATATCCCAGGTAGATTCCTGGTACTCATTTCAGTTAAAGGCTGAGTGGACATAGAATCATGTATAATGATCCATGGATATGAAGTGAATAAATAAATAAATAAACAAACACCCGAAATGCAGCCAATTGGGAGTATGTTAACAAATCTGAATGAAGTCTTGATGTGATGTGAATCTCCAATGTTTCTGCTCTTCTGTGTGGCTTCACATATAGTAACTGACCCCTCCTACATTGTTGCAAGTCTGCCGTCGCCAGGGGTGAGTAGTACTGCCTGTTTTCGGTCACTGCTAAATAAGGTGCTTCTGGTTCAATTTGAATGTGTCTTCCCAATATATCTGAATATGTTGGTAGAGGAACACTCTTAAAAACGGTCATAACTCAATCGGCCGCTCTCAGTGGGATGCGTACTATGAGAACAATGGTCGTAGCGGTAGCGTATGCCTGCACATTCGCAACCTCATATTACACATACATATTTTCCACAGTAAAACCGGCTATTAGGGAAACATCCTCGGGCAATCTCAAAGCACCTTCTTGTAAAATTTGGATAAGTTATGCTGAGGAATCAAAACCGAAGATAGCCTTCCAGCGCCGCTGATTTCTAACCCCTCTTGCAGTTGTATGACCAACTGCTGTAGCTGCATCACCGTAAATTCCAATTCGCGCATGACGCGTGAAACATTGGCCTGAAAATTTATCAATGTTTTCAAGTTCTGAATTTCATCAACAGATTTTTGATAAGTAAGTGCGTTAGTGATCACACTCTTAAGAACGCGGGTCACGGTTGCCAATCCCATAGCGTTCTCGGAAATGGCCTCATCTATGGATTTAAGATAAATTAATTGCTTTTGAATGGCGTGAATCACTTCCCCTTCCCTTGTTTGTATGTGCACCTACATCTCTAATTAAGGTTTTCCTGCTGTCATTGCCGGACCAAGATGAAAACCAATAATCAAAAAGGAATTGCAGAATTAAGATTGGAGTCTTCTGGGATGTGCTGCAACACAGTTTACTGCACAGGCACATGTCTTTTGAGAAGAATCTGCATGGAAGGTGGAGGCAGCAAGTTACTCTGGTCGCTATTGCTCCCCCCCATCAGGGTTGCGCGTTTCTGTATGCCATGCCACTAGGTGACCATAAGCCAGGAGTGAATACA
>NW_019733086.1:0-411 GCF_002891405.2 Cryptotermes secundus | reverse complement strand
AACGGGAAGCTAGCAAGCTAGCAACGCAAACTTAGCAAGCTAGCAACGCTAGCTGGCCAGCTAGCAACGAATATCTAGCAAGCTTGCAATCTAGCAACGCAAAGCTAGCTCTCTAGCAATGCAAAGCTAGCTCTCTAGCAACACAAAGCTAGCAAGCTAGCAACGCCAAGCTAGCAAGGTAGCAACGCAAACCTATCAATCTGGTAACGCAAACTAGAAAGTTATAAACACAAGGCTACCAAGATAGCAACGCAAAGCTAGCTATCTAACAACACAAAGCTAGCAAGCTAGCGACGCCAAGCTAGCAAGTTAGGAACGCAAACCTATCAACCTGGCAACGCAAATTAGCATGTTAGGAACGCAAGGCTAACAAGCTAAAAACTCAAAGCTACCAAGCTAGCAAAGCAAAGC